>NW_024043111.1:0-28857 GCF_014851395.1 Micropterus salmoides | reverse complement strand
CCAGCCTGGCAGTGGTAGGCGTACAGGCCGCTGAACTGAGGCTCTGACGTCCGACTGTCCTCCACACTGCCGTTACATGTCAGGATGCGACCGCCAACGTGTAGATCATGTGCTTCTCAGAGTCCATGCACATCTGCAGGAAGAGCAGGGAGCAGAGGACAAGAGATGGAGGAAACAGGAAGTGTGAGAGTTCAGAAAGGTTCCAGGAGGAAGCAAAAGGGCAGCAGGATGACTTTCGTATTTTCACTGTGTGTGTGAAAGGATTGAACAGAGGTATCGACTTTATTTACTTAATTCATGAATGCTGGTGCACTTTAAAATAAAGAAAGTTTTTAGACAATATATGGGAGTGATGGCAACCTTGTAGAAGCAACACAATGCTTATCTAGTCTCTCTGTCAAGGTTTAGTTACAATTCTGGACTAATGGAAAGCAATGGACTAACATTAACTATTGATTAAATATTGAATTTAAAATTAATTGACTGGAATAATTACCAGACAGCAGTACTCAGTGTTTTATTTTCAACAATTTCTTATTTATGTTAATATTAATTTATCTTAAGATTGTATAGAAAGTTTTTTCTAATATTCTTTGTAGAGCTGTGCCATATGACGATATCTATGGTTTGACAGTAGAAAAACATCTATCGTTTACAATTATGCTCCATCGTTTATTTCGTTGTGTTGCAAATTCCACACTTACAGTAATATTTAGTGAGGGGACGGCGCTTTGCACCGCAGTGAAGTTAGCTTCACGTTGGACTTCAACATTTGAATGAATGTCTAACGTAAAACTAATATCCAACTTGAAACTAACTTCACTGCAGCCCGTTCTTCCACACGTGCCGGTGTTGCAGAAAGAAATTTGCATTTAAAGTAATGGACGAGCCACACAACACTATCCAGCAGTGCCAGTCATGATGTGTGTGTCAGTCAGGAAACGTTAAATGACTTGCCCACGAATAAACAGCTTACTTTCTAGTTCGCCAAGACATGCTGTTGTTGTGATGTTAGCTGTAGCAGCAGGAGAGCTGTGCTGCTTGGCTGCTCTGGGACCGTCTCGTCCTCCCATGTTAGCTTTGCAGCAGCAAGTACCATGACATATGTTTGTCTTGGTATTGGATTTTTTTCAGAATCGCTTACGTTACCCCAGCTTTATACAGGAATCCTGAAGTGAAATTCAAAACCTTTTAAGGACCT
The DNA here is from genome assembly GCF_014851395.1 of Micropterus salmoides. Classification (NCBI taxonomy): domain Eukaryota; kingdom Metazoa; phylum Chordata; class Actinopteri; order Centrarchiformes; family Centrarchidae; genus Micropterus; species Micropterus salmoides. The sequence continues at coordinate 27,656 of NW_024043111.1, read as the reverse complement.
TTTCAACATATTTTAAGACTGCCACGCCACTTTGAGCTGTAACCGATTAAAATCAGCCACACACACCTTTACAAGGGACATTTTTGAGGTTTTAAAAGGAATTTAAGTTTATTTATAACATATTTATTGCCTAGATCTCATCAGGTTGTAACGCAACCTAAAAATTGAGGCATTCACCAACTTTCTCAGTTGCCTATAAACAGCCTGTATGAGCAAACAGTTTTCTATATGAAGGACTGGTCAGATTTCCTGCGAAAAGCAACTGTCTTACACAGGTTATGACGTTCATGTACACAATATTACAGCAAATCATGTGAAACAGTGTGATTTTGTGTTTTAGTTGGTTTAAACTAGATAATTTGAGCTTGCCTGCAATGATATGCGTGATAACTTTCATCGTCCACTTGATCAATACAACAAAATTCAAATAGGCCAGGAGGGAACAAAGATGAAGAGAATAAACTGAGTGATGAATAATGGAAGTAGTGTAGGCGGTGTAGCACAGGCACAGCCTGGAGGAGGAATTGATCTAAATGACTGTATTAGTATGACATTAAATTGAAAGTATATTGTTAATTTAATAGTTAACTAAAAGTTTGATATTATATATTTATTATGTTACTAAATTCAATATAATTTCATATAATAGAATATAACTTACCACTAGTAGGCTAACGTTATAATATTAATTCAAATTACAGCTGATTCAGTTTGGGGTTGTTTTTTATTCATTAACTTTGTGCAAGAAAAATGCTCTAGGCTACATGATAGTCTCCAACCTTGATTTTGGGCAGGCTACTAACTCATCAATAATCATAACCGTTTATGCAGAACAATGAGTTCAACATTTATAAAGTTTGTTGCAGCACATCAAGCTTTTTTTTAAAATCCCGCTCCATCCAGGCTGAGATTGATTGACAAAAAGTGACACTGACGAGAGCATCAGCTTTATGAAAAGTTGAATTTGTTTCAATAAAAGGCAAAGATTTAGCTAAACAGCCAAACCCACACGCTCCTTGGATTTTCCCTGTTGTCTTCTGTCTTACCGATTCAGCTGCTGGCGGCGCATCTCGCTCTTGTTTTTCAGGAACGGGGCTGTTCAAAGTGGCCACAGAGCGACCGGCCAACCGGGTTACTCCAGTTACCACTGATCGCCACTTAGACTATGTTTTGGGGGAGATTACGGGCAGTTGTATTCGTAAATCACTTTCCGGTTTGCATGGATCTATTTTTTGGAGCGTTTAAGAGTGAAATGGGCGCTCGGTAGATCCCTGCGCCTAACGTTACAGAAAGGAATCACAGTCGCTACTCTCTGCCGGTCTAGTATTTTTGGCTATGCATTATAAATAAATACGTTCACCTACACTTTTAGCAAACAAATTTTTGGACAAACGGGATTTTCACATTGAAAAAAATATCTTCAAAATTTAATACCTTGTTAAATGGCGATTAAGACTTTAATACTTAATTTTCGCAAAATTGATTTATTACCTTTTAAGACTTTTTAAGACCCCGCGGACACCCTGTTATAATGCAGAGAAATATCCCGAGTTACAGTTGGAAATGACATATTTCATACAAAAGATGTTCTCTATCAAAATATATATTGTTATTGGGATTTGAAATGACCTTCTGCCATTCTGTTCTGTAATGGTCTACTTATTCTTAGACCAACAGATGGAGCAAACTGTTTAAAACTGTTTCATGTTGATTTAAGTAGTGCTCCTAAATTTTGTGCTGGTGCTCCTAAAATTTGGAGCCCTTTGTAAAGGGGACATTACGTCTGTCACTCCAGTTATTAGCCTGCAGATAATGTTGGAGTCAATACATTCAAAGGCGGACGTACAGGACATGCCCTCTGGAAAATATAAACCCAACTTACATTTCATTTGGTAACACTCAGTATGTATAACTGTTTTTTTAATGGCAGTAATCTTGTAATTTACATTTAAAAAGTATCCCAACACAGGTTATAGTGTAAGTGAATATCATATTCAACTGGGGGTTCAATACATCACACTTCGTTTTAGAAAAATTAGTTATTTTTCATATTGCCAATATGCTGATATTTGAGCGCCTTAACTCTTCCAGTAAGAATGATGGGCAATGAGCCACTGTTGAAAGTTTACATTCTTCAAAATAAGACTAATACAAGTTATCTCACTAAACTAAAGATAATGGAAGTACATTCATCTGTTTCTTTTAAGTATGGATTGTTACAAATACGCAGTTTTAAAAGCATCAAGCAGTCACACAGTGAGAAAACATAAAACCATGAACAGAAAAACTGTTGTTTTATGATGGCATCCTAGCCCTCTGGATCAGATCTAATCATAAGGTGCCTAGAGATTCCCATCCCTATATTCAGTACTATCCTACACTCAACACTGGACCTGAAAGCAGGGGGCGTTGCCTAAATTCTAAATTCTGAAAAGAATTTCAAATACAAAATGACTTTGTGACTCAATGTGTTTGAATACTGAAGGTGCATACTTCTTTATTATGCCATACACTAAGTTACCTGTTTATCACATCCACCTACCTCAAACTGAACATGAAAGGTATAATCTTCAGGGTTTTTTTTAGCTTTATGCTCATTTGAGGCTGCGGTTTGTGGTGCTGTTGAATTTCACAGCTTTATACCAAGAGGTGTTTCTAATATTTTGTGTACCCCATTTATATCGTTGATGGTAGACTATATTAGTCTATTTCACAAATGTATGGGCCAGGTTTGAAATGACTCATCACAGTTGATCAACCACAGCTAAACATTCAGCTAGTGTGTAAAGACATACGAGAGGGAGGGAGGTACAAACAGGAAGTGATTCCACCTACCTGGTGGTCAAACACCAACTTTGGCCCTCCATCAGCTGATGTGTCCTCACTGAGTAGCGTCCAGGTGTTGGCGTCGATGTCGTAGCGGTAGAAGTCGCTCTTCAGAGACTTGCTGTTCCGGACGCTGGAGTCCAGGTACCGGCCCAGCGTGTAGATCTGACGTCGCTGAGAGTCAATACACATCTTGTGGCACGAACGGGCACTCGGACCACTCTGATTGGTACAAAGGAGCCAGAAAACTATTATATTATATAAAATTACTTTTTATATATAAAATTAGTTTCTTAAAGCAATAATGAGTCGTGATGAGTGGTGTCCGCTATAGTTGAGAACCACCAATATGTTTAAACAGGACATAGAAGAATTATTCACAAATATTGATCGTCAAACCAACAATTTCAGGCACTAGTGAAGACTATAAATCATCATAACTAGACTTCAACTCCAAACACGAATAAAAACAAAAAGGTTTTATTAAAAGCTTTCTCATTAAACACCTAATATGTCATCTGCTTTTCTTTAAGTGTTAGTTCAAAGACGAATTCTGTGTCCGAACTGTGTTCAGTGGTTAGGAGAAAGAATGGGGGGAAAGTGGGTTCACTAAATCCATCCATCGGGCGAGAAGCGGGGTACACCCTGGACAGGTCACAAATCCAATTTAGACTCTACATGAAGACATTAATTAATTAATTTAAAATGAAATTTTTGTGGTACATCTTCTGAACAAGGGCTGTGTGCACGTCTCTGTGAATTGAGCATTATGATACTTTACAGTATTAATACAGCAAATAGACCTGCTTTATTATCAAAAAAAAACCCCATGGAATTCTGCAAAGGGAGCCTTTAACAAAATACAACCATACAAAGATAAACTGAATTGTGAAAGTTTGAGTGAAAGTTAGAGGTCTTGACAAGGATTCCTGCAACTTTTTAATCATTTTAATACATACAGCTTTATTACCAAGTAGACAAAATGTTTTCCAACCCCACTCACCTCTTTCTCAGTGTCTCTGGAGATGCAGGCCCACTGGTTCTCCTGAACACTGTAAGCCCAGAAGTCAGCCAGATCCTGTGTGCCGTCCCAGCCCCCAAACAGATACACAGTCTCTGCAGGGAAAAATCAGCAACACCACAACATTAACCATCGTCTCTTCATGTGCATTCTGCTTTGGAAAGCACAGCTGAACGCAAGCGCTCTACCATCCCTCCACTCAGTACAAACACATTCAAGCAGATACTGTGAATAATCAGATTAAGGTAAACAAAGGATTTAAAGTTCCCCACGGTGAGGTGAACTGACATGGAGTCTTTTTCTGTAGACAAGGTAATTGACAGAAAGAAGACATAGTGTGATCCAGCCTGCAGCATTTTCATTGGTTCTCTGAATTTATTTTTTGAATATTTGACCATTAAGACACAGATACACATTTCAAAAGACACTTAGCCTACATTAAAATTAGTCAAGAAATTCAGCAAGAGGTTTGTTCTAGGAAAATGTACTATTTTGCAAAGGCTCCTGCAGTGTTTATTGTATAAAGACTTTGGAGAAACTGCAGTTTCCAACCAGTAACAGCAAATTTGTTTTGTTTCTTTTGTAACCAAAAGTGTCTTTGCCCGATTAACTTGTTCACAAGGCTGTATAAAAACAGAGGTCAATATGGCATTTTATGCTATATGGTGGGGACGAAATCCCTATTAAGATACTGTGAATTTGAGATGCATCGAAATGAAAATTGTTGGCTGAAGCGGAAACCTAATATAATGAAAACATTTCCAGCATACCAAACAATTACATTCACATTTTTTTCCCCCATTTATTTCCCCTTCTTTTTTTTTTTTTTTTCCTGTCTCCAAATCCTGTTTCCCACAGGATTTGGAGACACTATGAGGGGTGGGTCCGAGGCCCGAGAGGTTCCGGTAAAGTAAATTACATGTGTCCATTTACTTTTAATGGACACGTAATATGTTTTATACTGCGTCTTTCTCTGACACTTTAAAATGATTCCACACATGTCAATGTAACTGTTTGTTAAAAGTTATTCGGTCTTTTGACTTAGTCGGCCGATTAATTTCGGTGGCCGAACGTTCGTGCATCCCTACTGTGAATCTGCGAATTTCAAATATTAAATGTTAAATATTCACAAAACATATTTGTGAATCACTAATATTTGGGAACTACTCAGTAACAAGACTGCAAAAGAGGACATGGTGTTACAAGACATGATGTGTTGTGATGTACAATTCAATGGGGCTTTATTGGCATGGGAAACAGGCGTTTACATTGCCAAAGCAAGTGTGAAATAAAAACATGTACATAAACAGAAGAATATACTACCTCTTCACAACACTTTGGTGTTGTGTCTCAAGTTAATAAGCTTGCTAGTCTCTGTGAAATCAGCACTGTTTGGGTTAAATATAAGCTATAAGCACTATAGTTCTGGCAGATGGGAGTTGTGGGAAGTTGCGATTTTATCAGAGACTTGTGTAGGAGGAAATAAGTCTTGCCATTACTGCTGCAATTCCAAAACAGACTACAAGCCAGAAAGTTGCGAAAGCCAAAAAATATTTAATGAGTCAATGGTTATGATCAACAATAGGTTTGTTTGAATAGAAAATATTTATTGTACTTTTAATTAGTTTAAGCATAAAGTTTTTGTATGGCTGTGAATGTGTGCCTTAGTGTTGGAGGCAGAGGTAAAACTTAAATTATATGAACTAAGCACTGGTTTAAAATGACTCCTGTGGGCCAGAAGCACTATTGTATAGTGAGGATTGGGATGGGACAGGAAAAGTCTGACTGTCTGTGATACAGCATTCCAGCATGAGATCATAACGGATGATATTAGCTCCATAATAATCAAAGCAGAAAATAATTACTCAGGATAAAAATAGGAACAGAAGCAAATGTGAAAGGATCGGCACAGAACTGGTACCAAAACAATCATTTTCAAGGCCTAAATCTTCAAGACAAGCCTTGTGTGGTTTGTTTTTAAAATGTATAGATATCTGTTCTTTGTCAAGCTCCATAACAATCATAATGTACAGTGAAAGAACTACTGCTGGGATCAGAAGAAAAAAAGATTGGGGCAAGACAGTAATGGTGACAAAGAATCATTTATAGGAGCCTGAACATTTTAATATTAAAAGCCATGCCTTGTGTTGAGACACACACAGATTCTTTGGCCAAACACTTCATAATATTTAAAGCAGAAAGTAATTAGAGAGAGTTAAAATTGGATCAGGGTGGGAATAGGATGTGCCAGGACTGGTAACAAAGAAATCATGTGGGATCTCATATCAGCATCTACCATCAACTAGGGCTGGGGCGACTCATCTATGCAATCGACGTCATTGATTACATGACGTGTGTCGGTGTGGCGCTGTGTGCAGTATAATGAAGTACTGCACACGGTCAAAGCAGGGAAGAGGTGAAGCTGCAGCTGAAAAAAAACTCACCTACTACCATTTAAAATTTGGCAGTATTTTAGACAGTTTTCACAGCAGTACAGATGAGAGGCAAGACAGTTTACTGTTAGTCCGCACAAGCTCCATACATTAGGATTATCAACATGAGGAGTGTTAGCAGTAGTCCATTAAAATTGATTTTCTAAATGTTTCTTCGTCACCCCATGATAAAGATTCCTGCACCGCTGCAGTCATGGTACCGTAATGTTACACTATGCGTCATCTAACGTTCAGCGGGTTTATATTTTCCGTTCACAGCTAACAGCCACATATGACTGAGAAAATGGCTTAAACTAACCTAACAGATTGAATCATTTCAGTTCAGTTCATTTCTTTCCCCCACACTGATGCAAAAATACATTTGCCAGTGATTATTTTACTGCATATTACTCCAGTCATCAATCCATGTCAGAGCCATTTTACATTTTATTTCAGTAAAAAAAAAAAATAAATAAAAAAATTGGATTCTCTAGTTCAGGGAAGGGTTGACATAAATGAATGTGTCACTGCAATCCTTAAATTTGAGGTCCAGTATTTTCTGATCAAGCATCTGACAATTATGGTCTGTTATCTCTCTAATAAAGGCAGGAATCTGTGTGTGTTTCCATTGCGTCGACAACCGTTCCTCCGATTGACCTCACACATGGCGGGTGTGTTGCTGTGGACCCAAGGGAGCGCAGTGTCACATTTGGTGTAATCTGGACAGCCGACACGTTCAGAATAAACTTTGAATAAACTGCAGTACAGTGCGAGCCGCTCTGCTCTATAACAGGCACGATCTCATGGGCGGGGCTTATATGCTCCGATGTGGTAGTTAATTGTTGAAAAGGAGGTTTGATATATGCTAGAAATGAATGTGTTTGACGAAGCTATGACTTTTATGAAGTTCTAAGGAAGTGCTGAATATGCAGTAGCCAATCTCTGCCATTGTCATGTTGTTTCAGGGTTATTAATGCTGTATGTGAAACAAAACGAAGGCAACCGGCAGCGCTTGTAGAAGCAGCAGCCGGTAGCTTCTTCAAACGTTGCTACACTTTTGGTTTTTACTTTTTCCGGTTTTACTGCCAAAACGTGTGACCTCTGATATAAATACAGTCATTGGAAGATGAAGACAACGTTTTTAGATTAAAGAGCACCAGACCACGATCCACATCGGACCAGGTGCCACGGCGGGTGCTGTAATCGCTCAGAGGAGAGGAAAGAGAGCTAGGAGAGGAGCCATGCTGGCCCAGCTTGGACTTAATTCTGCTCCTAAAAAGCCGGTCTGGACCAGTCAACAGAATTCAGAGAAACTCGTTACAGAGACCTGCCCCATCAACATCCCGGATAAAGCACTCGGCAGGCGGTCCATGTTTCAAGCTGTCAGAGCAAGACTTCGGCGAGATGAGAGGAAGCGGACTCTGTTTTACATCGATGATGCTTGGTTCTCAAACACAGTCAAGATGGACTCTGTTTCCCAAAGGTCACATCTGGTTGCTGCTGTTCACATTCACCCCAGATGCAAATTCAAAAAAATGCACTGTGGAATGTTCGTGTATATACGTGTCTGTATAAATGTATATAAATAACTGTATATATTGTTTTATTTTATATGTTACCATATTTTAATATAGGCCTACACTTAATTATCTGTTGTGTGTGTAGCATTAAGGAACTACAAATTTTGTTTTGTTATGCAGCCTTGTGCTGTATAACGACTAATAAACAACATTGTGTTGTGTGTGGGAGGCGTCACATCGGCCCCTGTGAACCTGCACAAGTTATTATTGATATCATAAACCAGCAGTGACTGGGAAATTAGACTCGTTCATGACATTATTCTTTCTGTGTCTCTAATTCAGGATGATGATTAAAAAATATATATTGAAATATTAATAAGATATGTTTTTGGATTTATTTTGGATAAATTGTTATATTAAAAAAAATCATTAGGTGCAGCCCTACTATCAACTACAGCTACAAAACAGAGAAATCAGTGTGTGAGGCCTGAGACACAGACCAGAGGGATGCAATGCCTTCTCTCAGTTCTGACACAAGTTGCAGACGCTGCATTACTCACACACACAATGCAGGCTTTTGTTTATCAGATGGCCAGTGGGGAAGTACACCACCAACAATGTCGCCAGATACAGAAACAAAAACAATTGTTGTGTGTTTGTCAAAACAAAAGTTGTGACTAATGTGCTCTTAGAAGAAAAATGCCCTTAGGACTGTTCTTTTGGCGGAGAAGGTCTGGAGGTGGAGCGGACGGGAAGGGAGAGTTCATTTCATTGAACAGTAATAGAGCTTTGCTTTCAGTCTGTGTAGGAGGGTATGAGTCATAGCATTGGTTAAACAGCCATGTCATAACACTGGCTGCGTGGGTCTCACCAGTCTGGACGTCAATGACCATTTGATGTCCTCCCCTCATCCCTGGCCTGTTGTCGTCACCATCACCTGCAAAAAGGAGAGGAAGGCGCAGACAAGGATGGTGTATGAGTGTGGGAGACGGAAGATGACGCAGAGGAAATGGATAGAGATAATGTAGAATGGGTGGAACGATGGGAGGAGCAGAGGGCGAGAGGGAGGCAACAAACAAACAAAAAGGGAAGGCAGCATCACTTTAGCAACTAGGCCACAGAGCTTTCACTGTGTGCTGAAATGTTTGACAGATTGGGAATAATTCCCACTTGAATAGATGCTCTCACTGTTCAAGTCGTCTCGGTTGATTTCTTGGGCGCTTGTACCTTTGTTGCATTTCGGGATGATCTGACTCCACCTGGGCTTGTACTCCTGCTGGCTGATATACTGGTTAAACAAACCGTCTACCGAAGAAAGAAGAGGATCAAATATTGCAAAATCACTATTAACGCAAGCAGAAATAAGGCATATAGGATTTGACTAAGAACCCTTAAAAAAAAAAAAACATTGAAGTGATCTTAAACTCAGCAGTAACCTGTAATGGTACTATACCTCTCACAGCTTTGTCTATGAGCTCCTCGCAGGCGTCAAAGTCTCCTTGCAGCACCAGCCGGTCATGCAGGTGGGTCAGCATTGGGTGCTCCAGTGCTATCCGAGTCTTCTTCTGCAGTGACTCAAAGGCCTCTGTGTAGTTATGCTGTCTGAAGTGCTTGAGGCAAAGGCGGATGGCTTCCTGTTCTCTGTACTGCAAGGGCAAGATGGAGAGGAAACAGATACAGGCTCCAATCAACCCACAAACATAATCAACTACTGCTATGCCTAGTTCAGACTACACGACTTACAATGTCGGCAGATAGCTGAGCTGTTCAGACTGCAACACTTGTAACGAGAGTCTTGAAGTCGGTGATACTATGTGATAGGCGACAGGGGGTCACACACACACACTACATGAGCTGGCAACGACTGTCACTTTACTCTAGAGCTGTGCTATATGACGATATCATTTGATGATAGAAAAACGTCTATTGTTTACAATTATGCTCTGTTATGATACTGTTGTGTCGCAAATTCTACACTTTACTGTAATATTTTGATGAGGGAACATCGCTATGCACTGAGGTGAAGTTAGTTTCACGTTGGAATTCAACGTCTATCGAATGTCCAACTTGAAACTAACTTTACCGCGGTCCGTTCTTCCACAGGTGACGGTGTTGAGGAGAATAAATTGCGTTAACACTATCCAGCAGTTCCAGCCATGATGTGAGTGTCAGTCAGGTAACGTTAAATGACTTGCCCACAGACATCCAGCTTGCTTTAGAGTTCATCATGACATGCTGTTGTTGTGATGTTAAAGAGGTGGTATCTGTTTTTTTCCCTCCTCTCCTTTATTGAGTTATATCCCTTTTTTGTGAATGTAACAGGTTTGCAAAGTGAAAAAGCCCAAAGTCCAGCCCAAAAAGGAGTTCCCATCTCCCACAGAAAACTCTGCTCTGAACTACCTGAAAACAGCACGTTTGTAGTCCAGCCTTTACTTCCCTTTCTTGTGACGACACAATGAAAATACGTGTCATAATGCTCGCTGAGCGGCTAGTCCGACACGCCCTCAAAAACACTGGTGGAAAAACAGTGAGCTGCAGCACACAGCTCTCCTCTCCCTTCCAAACACTAGCTACCCTCCAGGCAGTCAGTGGACATAAAGTTGTTCCTGTGATGTAGAGACAGAGCTCAGTTAAAACTTTATGGATGAAAGATACTTTTGTTACAGATTAATAACTCACCACTCTGAAACTCTTGCTCCAGTCCATGTTGCCAACCAGCCTGGCAACATGTAGCCTACAGATGAACCAAAGCCGTGTTTACCGACTTCTCACTGACCCGCCCTTCTCTGCTTCTGATTGGCTAATAGTCCTTAACTAGGAACTGAGCATGTGCAACTCCCAACAAAGATCATTTAGAGACAAGATGTATCACTCCATAGCTAAAACGAAGCCTTCAACACAGGGTGAAAAGAGGAGCTGCAGCAATGTGCAGTATGACAAAAAATATGGTGTTTTTTGAAAATTAAACCATGTAAAGCTGTTCTGGTACAACCCCTAAATAGGATTTTGAACCTGAAAATGTGCTTAACACCACCTCTTTAAGGCTTGTGTACGGGAGTCTTGAAGTCGTTGTGGCATTCCCACTACGTGACTGTCGGTGACAGTGGGTCACACACTACACGAGCTGACAGCGGCTGTGTCACCCGACGCTGGACTCCAAACCACGTTTTGTCAAGAAAACACATGTGAAATGAGAAACATGAAATGACATGAACCTACACTCGAAACAGCTGGCTACCGTCAGGCTGTGATCGGGAGTAAATCAGCAGTTGATTGGCGACCGCCAGTCGTTATGTGCCGAGTGGCAAATCGGGCTAAAATTCGTGTAGCGTGAACGAGGCTTTAGCTGTAGCAGCAGGAGAGTTGTGTCGCTGTCTGGAGCTGCTGTGCTGCTTGTCCTCTCATGTTAGCTTTGCAGCAGCAAGTAGCGTCATTGTGGCATTTGTCATGGTGTTTGATTTCTCCCTTCTAAGTTCTCGCTTACCCCACCTTTATAATGCAGAGAAACATTCCAAGATCCAGAAATGTCATATATTTCATTGAATTTACAAGAAATATGTTCTCTAGCGGGATATATATCGTTATTGGGATATGAAATTACCTATATCGGGGTATGAATTTTTTGCCATATGGCACAGCCCTACTTTACTTTATCTGGTCTCCAATGCCATATGAACTTGGGTGACACTAAATACAGGGTTTATACAGCTTTTTAAGAGTAAAACTGAAGCACTGCAATACTTCGAGACTCAAGGAGGAACAACACAGTTTACAGAACTCCTTTATACCCGCAGCAATGTTTTTGTTTTGATAAATTTACCAGCTTTTTATAATATCTTTGATCTTATGTTTTGAACATGATTATTTGATGCTTGCTAATTTCCACAGTATGGACTCAACCGAGGTCTTACTGCACAGTATCTAGCTATCAATGTATGTGACTCCACTGTGAAGCCATTTTTTATGTTTCGTTAAACTGAACTGCGATTTGCTCATCCTCCCAAAGTGGGTGTGAAGGCACTAGCCAGTTGTAGGGTTGGACATTGTTCAGACTGTATCATTATCTTATCCATACACTTATCAGCCCGGTTCTTTTTCATTACTGGTTAATCAATCCAATTCCATATTCAGACCTGCTGAATTCATAATCCACTCTTCAAGCCCGAGCCTATGTCTGTTACCCCCAGGCTACCCTCAGGTGCTTACCTTGCTGTACCAATTAAGGCAGGGCTGCACCACATCAGGATCTTCGATACCGTGCAGCTCAATGTACCAGATGCTGAAATTAAAACTAGGACCCCAAGACATCAGAGGCACTGAGACACACAAAGATGGAGAAAACAGTGTAAAAAGACCGAAATGTTCACTGTGGGTTTTTTTTCCCCTAAGACTAACAGAAACCATTTCAGAAACCACATTCTTAGTGGTTGTCACCTATAGTTCTCACCTATTTTGACAAATCTGCAGGGAAACATCTGTTCGTCAATCTTGTGCTTTAAGGTGAACGTTTCCTTGTTGTAGTCATTCTTAAGGCCACTGGAAGAGAAGGAAGTAGAGACTGGAGATGATGCAGCTGTTTCATAAATGATATTACTGATGATTATTGAGATGCGATGCCAACTTCTTCCATTAGATGGTAAATTTATGTTAGTCATTCAAATATAATAATAATAATAATAAACCCAGTATACATGTGGATGTGTATGAGCAAAATATATTCTATAAATGGCAGCATTTTACAATTATCAGGTATCACCAGAGCTGGCAGACAAATGCAAAATTTGCTAATACACAAGCTTAAGATTTTGTTTCTTCTGCTTTTCCACAATACAGTTCTTCCAGGAATTTGTGATCATCTAATCATAAGAATGATACAGATACCATAAGTCAGGGTATCCCGATCTGCAATCTGACACTGTTGCATTTAGTGATAATAAAAGTCAATATTATGCACTAGGGAATGCTAAAACTAGGGCCACCAGCCAACCATGACAAATGAAATTAATAGCTGAAACATTACATTTTAAGTAAGAAAGTACATTGATAAAAAAACTGAGTGAAACTATTATGTGGATCAAATAATCAATGCATAGAGGGCTTTTCCACTATGTAACCCTTAATATTTTAGTCCTGGTTTATTTGGAGACGCCCGTAGTTACTGGTGGTAACAGCAAATGCAGCTTAGTACCACACATTCCAGAGTTCGAGGTACAGCAAGCAAACTACTCCTACAAATTGGCGTTTTAATAAAGAAGCCAGGCACTAAATGGCCTTGGTCTATTATTCTGTTTTATTATTTTTTTATCTCTCTCTCTCTCTCTCAGCATAAGCTCATTGACAAACACACTGCATTTCCTACATCTACTTCATAATAAAACTCAACTCATGTTTTGCCAGTTAAATGCTTCTAAAGTGAAGCTGCAGCAGTAGGAAAAGTTCGGTTTTCAGCAGCAGTACCTTTATACAACCTTTCTTTCACCCATTTCGTAATGCAGCAAATATGTAAATATTGCCAAACTTGCAGTGCGCACAATCACCATTGTGTTACTTAATTCGGCTATAGATAGTGACTTTACAGACATTTATTTAAATCAAAATCTTGGAGATTATTACTTTAACAACCTGTAACTTATAGTGTGGTTCTATTAACAGGTTCTGCCTTTGTTTCCACTGTTCTCTGCCCAATTTGGGGACACGCTTCTGGATAGTACTAAAGCCAAGTTCAGTAATGTTCAGATTTATTCAGAAGTATTTTCAAAACCTTCAAGTGCTTCCACTTTTAAACTATTTTTGTCACTATGTAGCGGGGCAGCATGACCAAAAGCTGCATATCTACAAATGATTTTCTTGTGAAGGACGATTGAGCTCTATCCTGCAGTCTATTTTGCACTAGTTTACTTTGGCCCATAGTGTCCTAATGCAAGTAGGGCCCTTCTATTGACTGACTTTTTCTGACCTTTAAAAAGTTACATGCAAATCTGAAACAAACAGCAAATCAGTAATAGCTTTCTCCATTGTGGTCTGTCCCACAACTGAACTCCACTCACCTACCAAAAAGCACATAAAAACTAGGTTTTCACAAAAAATAAACAGTTGGACTGGCATTAGTAGTAACATCTCACCTGGACAAAAGCTCTGTCATGTTCTCTTCACTCATCCCACCAAACACTTTAAACTTCTTTAAGTTGCAGACGTGAGTCTTCTCATATTTCCCAAAGGTGATGCTCTGAACAATTGCTGGCCTTTCCAATTTCAAGATTAAAAACTGAAGAAAGAGAGAGGAGACATGAAACAGACTGAAGGCAAAGAGCAGAGTTACGATGCTATTAGCGTGTGAAGGACTGCAGGAAATTGCCTGTGCTTATAGCAGGCCAGCCACTGTGAAAAGATTTGCTCATTATCTAAATAACTACAGCAGGGTCAATCTACTGCATCAGGTAAGTGGCATTACAATTTATGAGCCACATCCACATGCCACTGATGGTCTAACAAGCCAGGACATCTAATGACAAATCACCAGTGGCCATTAGGCCAGAACGAGTAGAGACCACGGGCCAGAACATTCATTAAATGTGCTAGTGGAAAGCAGGACGTTAAAGTTTACACCCGAGTCTTACCACATGACACTTTCAACAAAGTACTTTTACTGACTTATGAGCCCTCAGGCATTGATCTGCATTTACTTTCTGTGAACATGTTTTATTTTGTAAAGATCAGATTTAACTAGTTCTTTGCTAGATGCCCCACCTCAGCACTCTGGACATGGATTTAAAGTGAACTCCAGTCCCCTCTCCTAGTATAGTCTATTGTATTTTTGGGCCTGGCACTCACCCCTGTTCAAAGTGATGTAGTATTCTGAAGCCAAAACCAATATGCAATATCTTTCCCAGTCCTATCAGCTGCAACACATAATTTAGGTATCTCAGATAATTATGTTGGGTTTTTATTGGTCTTTCAGTGACACACCCCAAGAAAGAAATGACAAGGCCACCTATCAACATACAAAATACCTAGATCAATAATAATGATCAATTTGGGCTGTAACTAAGTATGAATTAATTTGTGTTTTTTCAACTTATCGTTTGGTCTATGAAATTTAAGAAAAATATGGAAGACGTCCATCAAAATTTTCAAAATCCCAAAGTGACGTCTTCAACCAACAGCTCTCATATCAACAATGTTTCTTAAATCTTTAACCTCAAACACTGCTGTTTTCGGTCAAGATGGAAAACTAGCCGAAAGGAGTTTGTAAAGAAATCAGAAAGATGTGGCAACTGGCATTATTAAGATGCAGACCTCAGACACCCTTAACTTCACAATTTGTTCTTAATGCACACGGTCAACTCTCATGTCAAGCTCCCAGGAAAAGTCAAGTCAAGTAAAGACACAATTTGTGTCAACATCAGTAGACCTACCTGTGGAGGGTAGTTGCTCTCAGAAGACCACCTGGAAGACTGATCATTAGGCTTGTCTACCAAGATATTCCTAAAGAACACAAACAAAGAAAAGTAAGGCGAGTACTGGTGACATAAACAAGGGTGTGTGTTCGTGTGTGTATACACTAGCTTTAACGGAAACATAACAATACTACTGCTGAGGCAGTCCAGCTAAATTGTATTAGCACGTGCAATGAGCCCATTGATTATTAGTTAACATTACAGTATATTTACTATCAGCTAGCAGACTACTGTTGTTGTTAGCTAGCTTAGTTACAGCTAAACTGTGTGTTGAAGCAGCAACAGGCGAATGTTTTATGTATGACTTCATATTGTTATGAATGTTAGTTATCGTTAGAACATTTGGGAGGGTTTATTTGTGTTATTGTATGCCAACCATAAAGTGGGACCGTTCGTTTTGTAACATCAGTTTCAGGTAACGTTACCCGGTGAAGAAAGGTGATTAGCTATTGTTTATAAGGCAGGGCTCTTTGGTTAACGTTAGTTAACAGCAGCTAACTATAGTTGCCTACTTGAGCTCTGGAGTCCAGCAAGCTAATGTGGACGTTCGTTTTTACTCCACGTAACGTTACGAGGGTAACTTACCGGATAGCGCATTGCAACCCGAAATATGCTAACGTTAATATTTAAACAACTCATTAGTCTGTGTTTTCCTGACCTAGTGTCAATACAAAGTACCGAAGGTTGTTGATCCAAAACAAGCTCTTCTCAAGAGAAGAAAATCTAACTTAACGTACATGAAGCACCTTCAACGAAGGTGCAGTGAACAAGAGACAAACTCCCAACGTTATCTATTACATTATCTAAACGTCACTGCTGAAAGACCTCAAGTTCCAAAGAAATATCTAAAAGGTTGTCTTATCAAACGTACAATGTTCCACACACTAGCTTACTGTTTACCATAAACGGTTCATTGGATCACCAGCAACATCACTATCGGGCGGCTACGTATCAAAATCAAACGCCCCTATCGCCACTGACTAAGCTACCGCTAGCTAGCTGGGATCGCAGACGAGCTAGGCCAGTCAGGCCGGCTGGAAGAAACACTTGTGCAAAAAGGCGATGAAAAAAGACCCCCTGTAACCACAAAACCTAATGCATACGCCGTGCAAACCGACGTGAGCATTACTCACTCAGGTAAATATGTAGACGAGTAAGAGCTCCATTTAAAAACGCTGAAAGTGAGGACTCTGCTCTCAGGAACGACAGCCATCTTGTTGCAGAAAATAACAAGCAGCGGGAGGCTAGCAGGAGTGAGCAGTGACAGCCCTTAAAGAGACAGTACAGCCTGGCTTATTTTATTTGTACAAAGACGCGCGAAGTACCATTACCAAGCCAGATATTCCACACCTTTTTATATACAGTCTATGTTTCACACCCATCATGATAAAACATCAGGTGTTATCATATTTTTCACATCATTAAGCTTTAACCAGTCAGCTAGTACTTAAAAGCTGCAGTTCAAAGGGCAGTTGACCCACAAAAATAGCAATAAAGCCTTATTAGTTAGGCTGCTACTTACCCCATTATTACCCCATACATTGAAATTGCATTTGAAAACTAATGTCCCTTTCCAGAAACAATGTCTAATACTTACATAAATGTTTGTAGATACCACACCTGTGCTCTATCTTATATTATATAAACGTATACTATATGTTTATCTACATACTTTTTATTTGTACATTTTCACACAGGGTATATCTGGGTATATAGGGTTTGCTACTGTTGGGTCATTACTAACTCTACTATTAACGGTGTGTATGCTGTGCTTTTTTGACCTGTGCACTATGCCCCAGTGACACCTCAGGGGTTAATTAAATGTGCTATGTCCATGTCAAGGCCTTGTTAATTTTTTTTTTTTGTCCTGTCATTATTGGACTGTAGATTGTTGGCCTGTTTGATATTGCATTGGTTCCTTTCTGAAACAAAGACAGCACACCTCTCTGGGTGATCTCAGTTTTTCACTACATGTCGAGTCATTGGTAGTTTACAGGGTGGATGAATCATCGGGTGAGTAATGTGAACGTAGCTTTATTCCCGTACACTGGACCTCTTTTAAATGTGATATTTAACATGTATTCTTATTTAAAATGTGCAATGAGATAACTTATATGCTTAACACAACTCTTCCTCCATCCCTCAAACCCCACCTCTTTCACACCACCCTCTGCTTGGAGGGATGCTCAAAAGTCACCGCGGTGTTATGAGCTAAATATTAACATCAGCATGCTAACATGCTCAAAATGACAGTGCTAGCATCCTTTGTTAAACAGTTATCATGTTTGCTGTGGTCACCACCATGTAAGCTGTCACGCTCTGCCGGTTGGCCATCCTTTGTGTTTACTTTTGAGTTTGGTATCTGCCTTGGTATGTTGAGTTTTGGGTTCTGTCCTGTCTAGTGTCCAGTATCTGTTATATAGTCTGCTTGTCATGTCTAGTCTCTCTGTTTTCCTCTGCTCTCTCTCTCTGCCTCGTTAGTCTCATGTCTTTCACCTGTGTTGCTCCCGCCCTGCTCGTTAGTCCCTGTGTGTATATACCTGGTGTTTCTGTCTTGTCCTTGTCCGGTCATTGTTCATGTTACCCCCCAGTCTGTCGTGTGTGTACTCTGTGCCTGTAACCAGCCTTGCTTGTCTCGTCTCGTCTCGTCTCGTCTCGTCTCCCTGTACTTTTGGATTTCTGTTATTCAGCCACTCACCTGTAAGTGTGCTCGCTTTTGTTTGTTAAGTAAAACCCTTCGTTATACCATACCTGCTCCGCTCTGTGTCCTGCGTTTGGGTTCTCCAACCTGCCTCCACACCACGATCGTGACAGAATGACCGGACCACAAAGGGACCCAGCGGACACCATGTCCGATGAACTGCTTGATCTGTGCCGGGAGCTTATGGTGCTGAGGAATATGTGGTATGGGGCTAGTCATGTTAGCCATAAGGCAGCTATCGTGTCCTGTCGGCGGATGGACCGGCTTCAGCCCCGCCGATGGACAGGCCGACTCCAGCTCCTCGTGTCCGGTCCATGGTTCCCAGCCCAGCTGTCCAGTCGGTGGTCAGGCCGACTCCAGCTCCTCGTGTCCGATCCATGGTTCCCAGCCCAGCTGTCCAGTCCGTGGCCAGGCCGACTCCAGCTCCTCGTGTCCAGTCCATGGCCAGACCGACTCCAGCTCCTCGTGTCCGGTCCATGGTCTCCAGCCCAGCTGTCCAGTCGGTGGTCAGGCCGACTCCAGCTCCTTGTGTCCGATCCATGGTTCCCAGCCCAGCTGTCCAGTCGGTGGTCAGGCCGACTCCAGCTCCTCGTGTCTGGTCCATGGTCCTCAGCCCAGCTGTCTCGCCGGCGGTCCTCAGCCCAGCTGTCTCGCCGGCGGTCCTCAGCCCAGCTGTCTCGCCGGCGGTCCTCAGCCCAGCTGTCTCGCCGGCGGTCCTCAGCCCAGCTGTCTCGCCGGCGGTCCTTAGCCCAGCTGTGCCTCTAGAGCACCCAAGTTTTGGGTGCCGACCTCCGAAGAGGTCTTGCCATCGGCCTCCTGCTCGGCCCCCAGTGGGTTTGCTGCCTCACTGTTGGCCGTCCTGCCAACCCCTTGAACTCTGTGGCCCCCTTGTTCTGCCCTGCCTCATGGGTCGTCCCACGGGACGCCCACCTGAACTGTTTTGCCCTCCTGGTCTACTCGGTCGACCTCCGGGTCTGCCTCCTGAACTTTTGTTCACCTCTGGCCACCCGGGACGGCCTCCTGAACTGTGTTTACCCCCTGATTTGCCCGGCCTGTCGGGTCATCCCCGGGACGACCTCCTGAACTCCGTGATCTCTTTGGTCTGCACGGCCTCCTGGGTCGCCCTCCAGGACGGCCTCCTGAACAGTGTTTTCCCCCTGATTTGCTCGGCCTTTCGGGTCATCCCCCGGGACGGCCTCCTGAACTCCGTGATCCCTTTGGTCTGCACGGCCTCCTGGGTCGCCCTCCAGGACGGCCTCCTGAACAGTGTTTTCCCCCTGATTTGCTCGGCCTTTCGGGTCATCCCCCGGGACGGCCTCCTGAACTCCGTGATCCCTTTGGTCTGCACGGCCTCCTGAGTCGCCCTCCGGGACAGCCTCCTGAACTGTTCTGTCTCTCTGCCCTGCCCTGCATGTTAGGCCAAGTGCCTTACCTGCCCTGTTTCCTGGGCATGATCTGCCTGTTGGGTGGTTCACCCGGACTGTTTTGTCCCCTTGGCCTGCTTGTGCGACCTCCCGAACTCTGTCGCTCCCTTGCCTTGCCCTCTGGCCACCCTCCTGAGAGTTCTTGGTCTGGCCCTCCTCCTGTCCTCCCTCCGCCCACCCTGGCTCGACTTGCCCTCCTCCTGTCCTCCCTCCGCCCACCCTGGGCCGGCTTGTGCCTTGATTTTGTGCTGTTTTGGGTTTTGTTGACCGTCTGGAGACGCTCGTCGGGGGGGGGGGTACTGTCACGCTCTGCCGGTTGGCCATCCTTTGTGTTTACTTTTGAGTTTGGTATCTGCCTTGGTATGTTGAGTTTTGGGTTCTGTCCTGTCTAGTGTCCAGTATCTGTTATATAGTCTGCTTGTCATGTCTAGTCTCTCTGTTTTCCTCTGCTCTCTCTCTCTGCCTCGTTAGTCTCATGTCTTTCACCTGTGTTGCTCCCGCCCTGCTCGTTAGTCCCTGTGTGTATATATACCTGGTGTTTCTGTCTTGTCCTTGTCCGGTCATTGTTCATGTTACCCCCCAGTCTGTCGTGTGTGTACTCTGTGCCTGTAACCAGCCTTGCTTGTCTCGTCTCGTCTCGTCTCCCTGTACTTTTGGATTTCTGTTATTCAGCCACTCACCTGTAAGTGTGCTCGCTTTTGTTTGTTAAGTAAAACCCTTCGTTATACCATACCTGCTCCGCTCTGTGTCCTGCGTTTG
The DNA here is from genome assembly GCF_014851395.1 of Micropterus salmoides. Lineage (NCBI taxonomy): Eukaryota > Metazoa > Chordata > Actinopteri > Centrarchiformes > Centrarchidae > Micropterus > Micropterus salmoides. The sequence goes on along the minus strand of NW_024043111.1, from coordinate 7,516 downwards.
GGTTCTCCAACCTGCCTCCACACCACGATCGTGACATAAGCATGCTAAGATTTGTTAATTAGAACCAAATACAAACCACAGCTGAGGCTGATGGGAACATCATTAGTTCTATTTAGTTGTAAACCAAAGTAGGCTACTGACAAATACAATTTTTGACCTGATGATGGTGCTTCATGAAAACTCATGGGATCACCACAAAGTAATTAGGATTCATCCTCTGGGGACCATGAATGTCTCTACAAATGTCATGGCAATCCATCTAAAAGTTGTTGAGCTATTTCAGCCTGGACCAAAATGGTAGACTGACAGAGAGACATTTCCATCCACAGAGCCACCTGAAGCGTGGCTAATAAAGGAGCACTCTCAGGAACACTCTGTTAAGGTCAAAATGGAAAATGTTCAAAAATATTTTAAGCCTAAATAATGTATTCAAAAACAATAATTTAAAAGCTAGAGTGCATGACTGGTATAAATACATGTATAAAAATACATAAATAAATCTCTCTGTATTCACACTATAGTGAAGCTTTTAAATCTGGTGTCTTTCTTGATGTTCCCAAATGCTACTCATTATGCCTTTAAGCACTCTGTCTCAATGTGAGTGCTATCAGTTTTTTTAATGCTATCATTTGCTAATTTATGGTACTATTTATTTAATAGCTAACTTATTAGTTATTATTACTAATGATATTAGTTATTACATAATAACATAACATAATTGTTGTTACAATCCCTGATTTAGTGCTCAACAATTACTAATCTATCCAACAACTGATTAGTCAACTAAAAAAGCAATTACAATGACTCACTTAGAAAATGTTTGCTGGCTTACTTTTATTTACTTAATATCATAAATCAAGTTGAGAAAGAAACCTTAGTTGACAGAATAATCTGATCACAAGTTTAGCTGCTCTAGAGCCTTCAGTTGTATCATGGACATGATCTCCGGTAGATGGAGATTGTGTAATATGATTAAAAGCTTCAAAACAACTACTAAATGGACTTTGGGGTGGGATTGTTTTGTCAATTATGAATTAAATGGTTGTCTACTTGATACATCACATTGGGCTCTGATTACTAACTGGTAACCACCTGATGACATGTGCTAGGCATCTGTCATATTGACATTTTCTAGACAAGTTAAGAAATTAAATTAACTATGTAATCAATAATAATAATCAAGTTTGGATAATATGCATGTGATAGATGTCTGTTTTATGCCTTCTCAATGGGTTGGCAGCACACAAGGAGCCACTATTAGTTGGCAGTGTCACATACAAGCAGGCAAAAAAGGGGGAAGCAGAGAGGTGCCTTTTGTTGTTGAGAGTTGTAATCCGCTCTAATTAAACCACAGGGGGTCTGCGAGCCTCAGAGACTCCTGGACCTCTGGTATGTTCACACGGCCCTGACTGCCAACGAGACCCTCCATCACACTGAAGAGAAAATCAAGTCAAACAGTATTCATGAAAGAATTTACGAGTTTCATTGACTACATTATTTTCTGTATGTGTTTTCATCAACGTTTTTAAGTGGGCTATTTTTGCATATTTTGACATAAGTAATTTATTAAGTAATTAATTTTGGTCTAACATTCAGCTTTCAAACACGATTTTTCTTTCAAAATAAATTGATAATAAACCTGCTGGGCTGAGATAATTGCCGTTTCTCTTGTTTCAGGCATTTCAGGCGGTTGGGAAATTCACTTTACTAGAATGAAGTAAATAACACAAAAATATTTGCATTAGAAGAAACAAGATTCAAGAAAATTGTGGAAATTATGTATTGGGAATGCAATAATACATCAAATGCCTTTTTCTTTTACAATAGAGATTAGTAGCGAAGGCACCCAGTGGTGTGGAATGAGGCACAGTAACAGTTGCTGTTGCTTTGGATTTGATATTTTTGTAAAATTCTGGTGAAAGTGTTAGTTTTGATGAATCATCTGCAAGTGAATCTCTTCCAGGCTTGATGACGTGAAGGGAATGATAATGGAGTTTCTTCTAAGTGCACGTCCAGGGTCTGGCAGGGCCTTGCTTCCACTTACTGCAAATGGAAAGGCACTGGTCAAGTTTTGTTTGTGGGGATGTAAATCCAGACACTGAGAATACAAGTGAGAATGGTTTTATTATTAGGTAACACCTGCAAACGTCGCTACACCCTATGATGTAAATCTGACCATGGTTTTTATTGTATTTTTAAGTGTAGATTAGATTTTAGTTTAGGTTTATGTCATACTGTAGTCTTCATAGAACCTATTCACAATCCCATGATAGTAGCAGCTCAGTAAGGATGGCAGTCCTTAACTTTCTGTTAATTAATAAATTTAAAATTAAATATTATTAGAGCAGCTTTAACAGTTAAGTTCATAACAGCATACCTTTAAGGCTAATGACCAAATTTCAGCCTGCATTCAGCTGTATTTTGAAATTACTGCAAATATAGCATGCTAACATGCTAAAGGTCATATGCTAAACATCAGCATGTTAAAGATATACACATTTCTGACTTTGGTCATTCCTTATGATATGATATGAAAAGGACACTGCAGCAGACAACATCCATGCAGTTACCCATAGGGTCTCTAACATCCAGCATTTTAACATGGTCGGTATTAACTTAACTACACAGATTCTCACGGCCTAGCGTGACTTTTAGTCTTATTTATTTGATATCACTCCTGGCTGTTTTCCAAAGTATTTAATAATTTGATGCGATGAGCAATGTTTTTATGAGGCAGGAAATGTAAGCCTCATGGACACTGGGTGGGCAGGCAGGCGGGCAGGCAGGCAGGCAGGCTGGTGATGCAGTGGTTAGCACTGTTGCCTCACAGCAAGAAGGTTGTGGGTTCAAACCCTGGTTGCCCCGGCCTTTCTGTGTGGAATTTGCATTTTCTCCCCATGTCCACGTGGATTCTCTCCGGGCGCTCCAGCTTCCTCCCACCATCCAAACACATGCAGGCTAGGTTAATTGGTGTCTCCAAAATTATCCTTAGATGTGAGTGTGAGTGGTTGTTAATCTATGTGAGGCCCTGCGATGGACTGGCGACACCCTGGACTGGCGACCTGTTCAGGGTGTACCCCGCCTTTGCCCGATGTCAGCTGGGATTGGGTCCAGCTACCCTGATAAGCGGTTGACGATGGATGGATGCTGGGCATCCTCTGGGAGAGAATGTATTAATGTAAACAAGAGGAAATGATCAACAAAGAAAGCTCTACTGGCACCTTACAGAGCACAAAGAAATTAATTTAAGCCAGGATAACCTTGTGCCTGCAGCATAAGCTGCACATAGCACATACTATACCTGTGGACTGGGGGAAAGGCTCGTCTGTCTATCTGACTGTCTCTTATATGAGGTCAGCTGTGTTTCCCCACAATGTTAGTCACCCTATGATGATGTCACATACAGTATGATCTCATGATGGAAGAAAGAAATAGCCAACAAAGAGGCATCATCAGTCCCACCTTCATCTATCATGAACACTGGTTCCACCTCTAATATCATCATCATCATCCTCCATCATCACTATTAACATTCTTCATCATCATCACCATCACTATCACCATCCTTACCACCCATTTGATGTTACTTCAAAATCATCATCATCATCATCATCATCATCATCATCATCATCGCAACCATTAACAGTTATATTCATCATCAACATAACACATATCTTCATCATCATAGATAGAACATCACAAACTCAATAGTTATCTTCATCATCATCATCATCATCATCATCATCATCATCATCATCACACAAGTGTTATCGTCATCACTACAACTATCCTCATCCTCATCATTATCACCATCATTCCTGTAAAAACAGTAAAACCAGTCTGGTGGTGGTTTATGGCCTGCTGGTTTACTTTATTAAAGCCGCAGCATCTTATTTCCCCAGGACGCGCAATGCCCGGCGCGCGCATGATCCGCCGTCACGTGGGAGGTCCCTTTAAGTTTCCATTGACAGAGGCCTGAGCGTGTCACATGGCCATGATATAATGAAATGCAGGAGCAGAGAGACAGAGTGCGCTGAGCTCTCGGCTGATGGAGAAGAGGCCGAAATGTACGCAGTCATCAGCCGACCGCCAGCAGCCTGCGGGAGAGGGACAGCGTGGCCGAGCCGAGCCCAGCCGATCGCGGACGGGGCGAGCCGGACTCACTGCGCTCATCACACGGGACCTCTCTTTTCGCAGTTGCACCTGCCAGCTGTGACACGCACTTTAAAAGAGGAGGACAATTTCCCTTGGTCCCGGAGCAGAAGAGGAGCGCCTTTCAGCGTGAGTGAAGTTGGCCTATTTGTAATAGCTCGGCTGATCGGCTCTGTATTGCTGCCGCAGGTGCGTTTGCGCTCTTACGCCCGGTTAGTGTGCTACCTACATTCTCTAGTGTGAGGACCCGCACAAAAGTGTTTGTTGGAGCAAGCGCAACATTCCTGCAGGGGAGATTCTTGATCGTGTGCCATTTGCGTTTTTCTCGAACTCTGTGTTCGCCAGTGTCCGCATTCCAGGTGGTGTTGCGCACATGCAAATTGAAGTTGAAGTAAACAAGTGGGAATAGGGCCTCGTCTGGAGCTTCTAAACAGTGTTTTGAGGCTCAGCACGGCGCTGTAGGCTTGACTGGAAACATCCCGCCCCTCTTTAACAAGCCCAACCTTGAGCTCTGCGTCCAAGAACAAGTGAAAGTTGTTGAAGAATCACTGTCTCTATAACAAGTTTAATAATAAAGTAGCCCATCATTTTAAATGTCCCCTAACTTGTTGGAAATGTTTATAACGACGTGAGTAGGCCTATAACACTGTTCTGGCTGTGAACGTAATTAACGAGTGTCGAGCTTATAAGCAACGGTCCTTTTTGTTTAACAGATCATCCAGGTTTCCTGCGGGATGTCTGGAAACGTGCCTGTGAGGCGCAGACAGGTCTTCAATATTTAAATAGTCGCCAGTGAGGAAAACAAGAAAACCACCTGCCTGCTGCTTTGGCTATTGCGCAAATACTCTTTCTTTCTCTCTTTCGCACACACAGACACACACACACACACACACACACACCAGTCAACATTTTGCTGATTCATAACAGGGCAGTCACATCTGTGTGTACATGACACATATAGTTCAAACAGCCTCTAATTTTGGCTGCAGTTTCAGTATTGAGCAGTAAAGGGAAATAATTCTCTGAGTTAATGCAAGTGGCTCTTCCGGAGATGCTTACCAGCAGCAGATGCTGACTGGGCCAACTGGAGGAAGCACCGGTTGATGTAAAAGGCTGGTAGATATCTAGACATGTGACTGATCATCACCATAAGGATTGGAGAGGAAACCCATTAAACTGTTTAGAAAATGGTTTCTTTTTGACACACATTTGCAGCACAAGTTGTTAAAAGTAGGCTAATATGATACAGGGAAACTTTTTTTGCATGCCATTGTCCCTCATTGACACATGCAGTTTATTACACAACCTATTATTCCCCTTATATCAACATTCAGCTTTATACAAATCAGTCATGGTTTGACTTTTGGTGGCCTGTTGAATCCTCTTCAGTCCCTGATACTCCATCATGTAAGAATTAAATGGATCTTCTTCATCCTTCCTCAGCTAATCTTCAGGCAGCATGACACAAATGCAGTAGTTTAGCAGTATTTCAAACCACCAACCACACAAAAACATTCACCAGCTCATATTGAATCCCTGGTGTAGGGCGGAAACAATTAGGGGCCAATTAATCAATTATTCAGTTGACAGAAAATTAACTGATCAATCAATGGACTGTTTAATAAAAATGCCAAACTTGTCTAGTTTTAGCATTTGAAATGTGAGGATTGTTGCTTTCTGTTTTATAGCTAATTCGCTAATGTGTGAGAAAACAGTTTCCTATTTACGCAATAGATTACATAATTAAAAGATTGTCAATAATGAAAATAATAATTGGTGTGGCCCTAACAGATCCTGAATGAACACAGTTGTTCTGTCAAGGCTCGCACTGAAGCCAGCTGTCAAGAACCTAATTCAATCCTGATTTTGATATTTCCTGTTAGCAGATAAAAGCAGTAATTCTAAAGGTTTGGGCCCCCTCCTGAATGTCAGCAGTTTCCCCACTTACTGCTGTTGCTTGCTTAGGATTGAAGGAAATGTATGCATTAAGTTTAATGCTTTTCTGTGTTGTGAAATGTGTCGTATGAACTTCAGAATCCAGGGCAGCCAGCCAACAACAAACACAATAACAAAACCTCTGACACTAGTATTTCTCAGTATGAATTATACCATGAGCGGCAAAAACCTTGTGAAGTGCTTTGGATAAATGTCAAAACCATTACCAAAAATGAAAGAAGAAATTAGTTCAGGGAACTGATAGCACAGTTTCAGTACTTGTTTCATGTTAGTTCTTTATCCTGCAGTAGAAACTTACATGTTTGCGTCACCTGTGTATTCGAACTCCCTTGTTTTGTTTTTATCAACCAAATGTGTTTTCTCTGGACGGAGGAATTATCTTGCCTCCCCTGGTAAACAAATCAAGCTGTTGCCCTGACAAGTACAAGCAGGGTAGAACATGACCTGTGCTGTCCTCCAGCACTTGCATGATAATGAAATTTGCAATAATCCTGCAGCATTAACCATTAACCAGCATTAATCTCGTGTTTGGTCTTATTAGCCGAGAACAAATCCATCAGCCTTTTGAAGCGAACTTTCAGAGCTGTAAGCTGTTATTTCCGCCCTTGAGAGCATTCCTTGGCAAACCTATATGCAATTCCACCAATGAGCCTGAACCTCAGACTAGTGACATGCTTGAAATGGCTGGAGTGTGTCAGACGAGTCTAGTGGTAATAACATGGCCTGCCTGTGTTTGTGTGTTCCTGTTTATCTGTGTCTGTTTTGTGGGTGCGTGCATATGCTTACTGAAGACAGACTTTCCCATCTGCGTCACAGACTATGCATGACGTCTGTCAGATGTTTATGCTTGCCTTGTCTCAACAAATAGATCTGCTTCATTCGGATATAAATGAGCATGTGTTGTTTTCATCGTTTCCTCCGCTCTCTCGTTAAAATGGCCGGCGCTGAAACCAATTTTTCCCTTGTTATGCTCAATTCATGCAGCTAAACCTTCCTCCCTCCATCCTTCTCACTTAATCGCTGTCCGTGGCTCTCATGGTCCTTTCGCCTCACCAGCACCCGTACAGAGAAATCTTTGCTATTTGTAGCCCCAGCATCGGAGGCTAATCTGAGAAATGAGCACATTACTTTTTTCTGGTGTGCGTTTGCTGAATAATTGAAGTAAATGGTGTGTGTGTGTGTGTGTGGGAGGAGGGGGGGGGGGGTTGTCTATGAATTATGTGCCTCAATGTGTGCGTAGCTCAAACAGCCAGCTGTGAAAGTTGTATTTCCGCTGGGTTTATGTGGTCATAATTAGCAGCTCCATGTGACTGGGTGTATGGTGTGTTTGTGTGAGTGTTTTTGAGCTTGTATGTGAGAGAGCACGCCTCTGAGCAGGAGTGTGCTTGTGTTACATGACAGCCGACCA
>NW_024043110.1:0-44167 GCF_014851395.1 Micropterus salmoides | reverse complement strand
TCAGCCCTCACTGACTCGAAATCCATTAATCCATAGAGTTTACCTGGATTCCGACAATCAGTTGCTGTTTGATATCTCATGTTTCCCTCAATCCTCATACACTCTTTCCAAACATTTTTGGTCTTAAAACTGTGGTTCATATTCCGTTTGCTAGATGACCTTGCGAAGCCAGTTTTACAAGACCACAGGATCGTGACTTGATGATCACGGCTATTACCCCTTAGCCAATTCTAACCCTTTTATCAAAAAGGGATATAATCGCGGCCTGAGAGCCATCAAGAACAACAACTTTTACTACATGTTGTTTGTTACTGACACACAGATGAAGCCTGAGACTTGTGTTTCTGACTTAACATTGCCTAACCTCCCAACTTTGGCCTCGGCCCCGGGGCTGTCGGCCCGCCTCGCCAACGGGCCCCGAAAAGGTGTCCGGAGGCCTCCATTGACTTAACATGGGCTCGACCCCTGTGACCCCTGGGGCCGGGGGTTCCGAGTGCTCCCCACGAGCCACATCGCGTAAGTCTGAACCCGACCGGAAACCCACTCCTCGTGGGAGTGCCTTTACAAGGCCGCCAAAGGACAAGCCGTTGCGCTACTCTCCACGTTTCAGCTGGATCCACTGTGAATCCAGTCACTGGAATGTTGCCTACGCGACAGCGGCCCACCTGCAGATAGATACGAGCTTACCGATACGCCGAGATGCGGCGGCACCCGTCTCTGAAGGGATGGAAGAATCACCAGCCTCCTGCCGACGGATCCAGACCAGCACCTACGATTGAGGCCGCCGCCTGATGATCCTGACCATGACCCCACCCAATGCCTTCTCCCTGAACCTAACCGTCGCAGCCCAGTGTCGCCTAAACCCGGCCGTGGTTATTTGGGGGATATTGCCTCCTGTCCTCCACCTAACCGTTGCAGCTCATGTTGCCTAAGCCCAAGCAGCCTTGCTCAGCCGGCTTGGCTAATGATCTTGCCAAGCCGGCTTATACAAGGGATCACGGCCCTGTCCTTGTAAAGCTGGCTTCGCTAGATGAGCACAAGGATCATCACCTGATGATTGTGGCTATAACCCCCTTACCCTAACCCTGGCTAACGCAGAGCTTGTAAGCCGTTAGCCAGCTCTTTTTTCCCTTCCCTAACCCTTAATTTTCATTATATCAGCGGAGTAATATGTGATGGTGTGTGTGAGTGTCTGACGTGGTCTGACAGTGGTGGATGGGATGAACAATTTTATACAGCCTTTCCGTTTAATTGAGCCCTAACCTAACCATCTGACCCTCTGACCTAACCTAACCAATCAGACACTGCAACTACTAATTAAAACTGTTTCTTCCACCTAAGGAACATATCCAAACTAAGATCAATGGTGTCAAAGATAGAATTAGAGCTGATCATCCACCCTTCATATCCTCCCCTTAGATTATTGCAATAGTCTTTTTACATGCATGAGTAATATTAACTCACTCGCCTCCAAGCTGTCCAGAACTCAGCTGCTAGATCTTAACACTACTGTACAAGCAGAAGAGCGCACATTACTCCAGTCCTATCATCCCTTCACTGGCTGCCAGTTCATTTTAGAATCCATTTTAAAATCTTGGTCCTTACTTTTAGAGCGTTACATGGTCAAACTCCCTCTTACATCTCCAACCTGTTACAGCAACATACTCCCCTCCGTAACCTAAGGTCATTAGATCAGAGGCTGTTGATAGTTCCCCGTACCCACTTTAAGACCAGAGGAGACCGGTCTTTCCATGCAGCTGCACCCAGGTTGTGGAATGCACTCCACTTTGTTACGCACCTTAAACTGTGTTGCTTCATTTAAAAAGCAACTGAAGACTCTGTTATTCAAACAGGCGTTTGCTAAACATTAAGCTTGATTTAAAAGTTGTCTGTCATATGTCATGTGTTTCTGGAGTCTAGCTAGAACTGTATTTGTTGTTATTGTGAAGCACCTTGTGATTTATCTGTGAAAACTGCTATTCAATTTTCAATTCAATTTTATTTATATAGCGCCAAATCCAACAACAGTTATCTCACAGCGCTTTTCATAAGAGAGCAGGTCTAGACCGTACTCTGTGATGTTATTTACAGAAGCCCAACAGTTCCCACCAAGAGCAGCACTAGGCGACAGAGGCAAGGAAAAACTTCCTTTTAAGAGGCAGAAACCTGTAATGGTACAGATATTTATAGTAGTGTTAATGACAGTGATCGCAATGTTAATGATTATAATAACAATAATAACAATAGTAGTAACAATAGTTGTAGCAGAGGGTGTCGAGCAGGAACGGGGGCAGCAGGTGACCCGCAGCCACAGATCCAGACTCCACAGCTCCAGAGACCGAAACCTGCAGGAAGTGATAGGAGGAGAGAGGAGAGGGACGAGAAAGCACAAGACTACGACAAGGGGAGAAGTTGTTTAGTAACATGCAATAATGGGATGAGGTTGCATACAGAGGGAGAAGGTAGAGGAGAGAGGAGCCCAGTGCATCATGGGAAATCCCCCGGCAGTCTAGGCCTATAGCAGCATAACTAAGGGATGGTTCAGGACTAACCTGAGCCAGCCCTAACTATAGCTTTATCAAAGAGGAAAGTCTTAAGCCTACTCTTAAATGTGGAGATGGTGGTGCCTCCTGAACCCAAACTGGAACCTGGTTCCACAGAGAGAGCTTGATAGCTGAACGCTCTGGCTCCTAGTCTACTTTTGGAGACTCTAGGAACCACAAGTAACCCTGCATTCTGGGAGCGCAGTGCTCTGGAGGGTAGTAAGGTACTAGTACTATGAGCTCTTTAAGATAGATGGTGCCTGACCATTAAGAGCTTGTAGGTAAGAAGAATGATTTTAAATTCTATTCTGGATTTTACTGGAAGCCAATGCAGAAAAGCTAAAACAGGAGAAATGATCTCTTTCCTGGTTCCTGTCAGAACACGTGCTGCAGCATTCTGGATCAGCTGAAGAGTCTTAACGGACTTTTTCGAGCAGCCTGATAATAAGGAATTGCAGTAATCCAGCCTAGAAGCAAATGCATGGACTAGTTTTTCTGCATCATTTTTAGACAGGATGTTCCTGATTCGCGCAATATTACGCAGGTGAAAAAAGGCGGTCCTTGAAATTTGCTTAATGTAGACTTAAACGACATGTCCTGATCAAAGATAACTCCAAGATTCCTCACAGTGGTGCTGGAGGCCAGGGCGATGCCATCCAGGGAAACTATATCTTTGGATAATGCGTCACGGGGTGCTTAGGCCCCAGAACAATAACTTCAGTTTTATCTGAGTTTAACATTAGAAAATTACAGGTCATCCAGGTTTTAACATCCTGAAGGCACATTTGAAGTTTAGCGAACTGATGAGTTTCATCTGGTTTGATCGATAGATATAACTGAGTATCATCTGCATAACAATGAAAGCTTATGGAATGTTTCCTGATAATATTGCCTAAAGGAAGGAAGTATATATAAAGTGAAGAGGATTGGTCCGAGGACAGATCCTTGTGGAACTCCATGACTAACTTTGGCATGCATGGAGGACTCATCGTTAACATGTACAAACTGAAATCGATCTGATAAATAGGACTTAAACCAGCTTAGAGCGGTTCCTTTAATGCCAATGAAATATTCCAGTCTGCAATAGGATCTGATGGTCAATGGTATCAAATGCAGCACTAAGATCTAATAAAACCAGTACAGAGACAAGTCCTTTGTCTGATGCAATAAGGAGGTCATTAGTAATTTTCACCTGTGCTGTCTCTGTGCTATGATGAGTTCTAAATCCTGACTGAAAATCCTCAAATAAACTATTGCTCTGTAGAAAGTCACACAGCTGTTTAGCAACTGCTTTCTCCAGAACCTTAGAGAGAAATGGAAGGTTAGAAATAGGTCTATAGTTGGCTAAAACATCTGGATCAAGTTTGGGCTTTTTCAGAAGAGGTTTAATTACAGCTACTTTAAAGTACTGTGGTACATAACCTGTTGATAAAGATAGACTGATCATATCTAGTATAGAAGTGCTGACTAAGGGTAAAACATCTTTAAGCCTAGTCGGGATGGGGTCTAAGAGGCAGGTTGATGATTAGTTAGTTGAAGTTAGTTGGTAAAGATTGAGGGAAGCAAAACAGTCTAAACATATATCTGGTTCTACAGCTGTTTCTAAGGTTGATGAGTTAAGAGATAAGTTGGTGCCAGTTGAGGGCAGGTCTTGGTGAATTTTGTCTCTAATAGCTAGAATTTTATCATTAAAGAAGCTCATGAAGTCGTAACTACTGAGAGCTATGGGAATACTTGGCTCAATAGAGCTGTGACTCTCTGTCAGCCTGGCTACAGTGCTGAAAAAACCTGGGGTTGTTCCTATTTTCCTCTATTAATGACGAGTAGTACGCTGCTCTGGCATTACGGAGGGCCTTCCTATAAGTTTTAAGACTATCATGCCAAATTAAACGAGAATTTTCCAGTTTGGTAGAACGCCAATTCCTCTCAAGTTTCCGCATATTTGCTTTAATTTGCGAGTTTCAGTATTATACCATGGAGCTAACCGTCTTTGTTTTAGTATTTTCTTTTTTAGAGGGGCTACAGAGTCCAGTGTCATTCGCAGCGAGCCTGCAGCACTATCAACAAGATGATCGATTTGGGAGGGACTGAAATTAGCATAGGAGTCCTCCGTTACTTTGTGACTAGATAATGAATTTAGAGCTGATGGAATCGCATCCTTAAATTTAGCTACAGCGCTATCAGACAGACATCTTGTAGTTCAGCAATACAAACTCAAAAGTTATCAAACAGTGGTCGGATAAAGAGGGATTCTGTGTGAACACTATTAAATGTTCAATTTCAATACCATACACCAAACAAGGTCGAGGGTGTGGTTAAAACAGTGAGTCGGTTCATGAACACTCTGAGAGAAGCCATGGAATCTAACAAAGAGATAAACGCAGTACTGAAGCTGTCATTCTCAACATCCACATGTATTAAAATCCCTACAATAATAACTTTGCCGTTTTAAGGACTAAAGTTGACAAAAACTCTGCAAATTCAGATAAGAATTCTGAGTACGGACCAGGTGCTCGGTACACTATAACAAAAGAATTGGTTGCAGTGATTTCCAACTTGGGTGCGAAAGACTAAGAACAAGACTTTCAAATGAGTTATAGTTTAGTTTAGGTTTAGAGCTGATTAGTAGGCTAGAGTCAAGATAGTTGCAACGCCACCTCCTCGGCCTGTGCCTCAGGAATGTGAGTATTAATATGACTGGGAGGGGTGGATTCAATTAGGCTAACATATTCTCCATCACCCAGCCAGGTTTTCAGTAAGACCAAATAAATCAATATCATAATCTGATATTAGTTCATTTACTAGTACACCTTTAGAAGAGAGAGATCTGATGTTTAAGAGTCCACATTTAACTCCTATTCGTTTGCACTATTGCTCTTGTGATTTTAATTTTTATGAGGTTTTTATGTACAGCTTCTCTTCTGTTTACCTTTGATTCAAATAATTTCGATGGTCGGGGGGCAGACACCGTCACTACAGGGTTTTCACTAAGTAACTCCTGAAATGGAGGAGCAGAGAAGTGTGTTAGACTGCGACTCTGCCTCCTGGTCTCAACTCTGGGTTGTCATGGATTTGGTCCACTAATAAACTTGGCCAGATTTCTAGAAATGAGAGCTGCTCCTTCCCAAGTGGGATGGATGCCGTCTCTCCGGATCAGACCAGGTCTTCCCCAGAAAGTCTGCCAATGATCAACAAAGCCCACATCGTTTGCTGGACACCACCTCGACAACCAGCGGCGGAATGACGACATGCGGCTATACATGTCATCACTGGTCAGATTTGGCAGGGGTCCAGAGAAACTATGTCCGACATTGTTTTTGCATATGTACACACCGACTCAACATTAATCTTAGTGACCTCCGATTGGCGTAACCGGGAGTCATTACCGCCGACGTGAATAACAGTCTTACCGTATTTACGTTTATCCTTTGCCAGCAGTTTCAAATAAGACTCAATGTCGCCCGCTCTGGCCCCAGGGATGCACTTAACTATGGCCGCTGGCTTCGCTAAATTCACGTTTCTCAAAATGGAGCTGCCAATGATCAGAGTTGGTTTCTCAGCGGTGTGTCGCTGAGTGGGAAAATCTGTTAGAAACGTGAACAGGTTGATGATGCCCCGTGGACTTTGAATGCTTACGACTATTCCTCCTTCGGACAATCACCCAGCCCCCCCTTCCTGGCTGCACAGGGGATGCCGGAGGACGGCTACCAGAGGCTAACTCAGGCCGTTCTACACTGACTACCGGGGACTGGCTAGCTACAGTAGCTAAAGACTGATCTACCAAGGTGCAGAGCCGGACTTCTAAATCATTGAGCCTCGCCTCCATGTCTACAAATAAAATACACTTATGACACGTACCATTACAGCTAAAGGAGGCAAAGGAGTAACTGAACATCTGACACACTGAGCAGGAGAAAGTAGGAGAGAAAGAGGGAGAAGCCATCGCTAGCTGCTGAGCTAATGTCACTAACGGCTCAGCTAAAGTATTGTAGCGTCAGCTACCAAAACTTTAGAACAACTATGAGATTGAACAGCAGTCACTAAAAGATGGAAAGAACTGTGAGTGCTTAGGAGAAATTACTGTAAGAATAAATGTTTAGCGGACAGTTGGCTGCTGTAATCTAACAAATGTAACTGTTATTTAGCGAGAGCAGCACAACACGGTACCAACACACAAGCACCGGAAACGGAAATGAGTCGACATGCTTACCGCAGTACGTCAGCCACCGCAGTACATGCTATATAAATACATTTTGCTTACTTACTTACTTGTTGTTTATGTACATTGATTTTACATTAATAATAACCAAAATCTCCTATTTAATGACTATTTCATCTTACGTCGAGGTAAGATGAAGTCTTTCCTTTTTTGTTATTTTTCTTGTCCTTTTTCTTGTTTTTCTTTTGTTTGTCTTTCTTTCTCTTCTCCTTACTCTGCTTCTACTTTTTCTTATTTTTGAATCAGAGTCAGAGCTGAAGTCAGAGTCTGGCTCGGACGATTGCTGGGGTGTCAGCTGGGGTCTCTCTTCATTTCCCTTAGGCTGCACAGCACCAGTCACTATATAATATATTACAAACAAAAATACATTTGAATAGCAGGACACAACGCAGGAGCATTTTCCATGTCATCGCCACTACTTATATTATACTTATTTTTATTAACCTTTATTTTACCAGTGAGGAACAAGCTGGGCCTGTGTTTCATTTTGGAATGCTCTTTGGAATCTGACAACCTAAATGAATCCTGCCTGTACCCCACTACAAACCTGCATGCCATCTGTCGGTACCTTAATCTGCCTGTGTGTGTACAAACTGTGTCTACCCTTGACGTGGTCACGTTCCCTTTTCATAAAACTACTAGTGATTTTATTGCTGCCTTGTGTGTCTACATTTGGGTCTTACCTCCAAAGTGTGATACATTATTATATAAAACAAACAGACAACAGAATTAAAACAAAATACCGAATTAAAGAGGAGCTGCCTGATTAGAGTATGACCAGTATGTATATATATATATATAGTATGCCTATTTTTCTTTAGAGCAGTACTATAGTCTAGAATGAATATAGGCCTATTTTCACTAGAGTGTAATTACCTTAAATGCCTAAAAATTTACTTTACTACAGATTTTTTTTTTAAAAAAAGGTTCTATGAACAAAATAGCATGGTACTCTTACCATGCTATTTTGTTCATGGATCTTTTTTATTTTCTTACTTTTAGTTGACTGAAACTTTCTTTTTTTCAAGAAACCACTAGATTCATATATTTGTCCATTTATGATAATTTGAGTGTTACAATACAAGTGTGACAATTACAATATATAATCCATCCATCCATCGTCAACAGCTTATCCTGTGTACAGGGTCACGGGGGCAGAGGTACATTTCTGGCATTTATTGTTTTAACTGTAGAACACATGGGGAAATTAAAGGACCTAGATTGGGAGATAATGCCAAGGATGAGAACAATATGTCGACTAACTAAAAAAACAAATGATGCAACTGTAAATTATAGAGGTGCAATAGACAACATTTATTAAACACAACTGAGGTGGTTTCTGCACTAATAATCAGTACAGTACTTTTTGTCATTTAGCAGCAACTCATTTTCAGAGCGGCTTACAGTAAGTACAGCGACATCCCCTGAGCCACCTGATGCCACTAGGTCATAGGCTATTGCCTGCTAATGAGCTAAAAAATGAAGAACACAAAAAAACTTGCACCGAAGATAACTAGGTAGCTAATAGTACATCACTCAGTATTTACTTCTCCAACCATTAAAGCCTTGCAATTTGACTTAGCTGACTGATGTCATGCAACGGTAGTTACCCTGATACAAAGTGTTCCCCTGCTGCCAGAGCGTGTGTAGCAGGTCTAAAGCCAATTTAATACCCAATTATGAATTTTAATATTCAGAAAATATTAATCTATAATCTCTCGATTCGGGGCACCACCGGAGTTGTTATTAACCCAAAGTGTCCAGACATCTGGGTAGCATTTTAATTATACAATTATTCACTAGTGATCAATTAGTTAATAATCGCTCAATTATCTTAAATCAGTAAGTCAATCTCATCTGAAGGGTAAATTCTCTTGGCAGGGACTTAGAAACAGGCAACACACACAATTCCTTGATTACAGTGAATTTATTAACTAACTAAGGTGATATAAAAATGTGGTTAAATACACTAAAGGAAATAACAATGGCTAAACAATGAAAAGGGGTTCCTATTGTGGGAAGCATTTGACTCACACGGCAGCTAATGAATGCAATTAGATGATAACTCGGTTAAATTTGTCTAGGGGTTTAAGGACTAAAGATAACGGATTAACAAATATTGGACCTCTCTGACACAGAATGCATTGTTTTGCCTTACGGTAGGTCGGCGGCCTGCCTTGGCCTGTTGCACGGGTCCCACGCTAGCTGCCCGATTCCTGGCTTTCTGCTAGGGAATTCTCCGAGGTTCTCCGTGTCTGGAATGAAGAAAAACCCTCTAGGGTTGGCCGTCCTCCGTCTGGCAATTCGGCTGATCTTCAGGTGTCCTTTGTAGCCGCTGGCGAGACCACGTGCCTGGGTCTGACCTCGGTGAAGTTAGCTCGACAAAAGCTTAAAGAGAACTTGGTCATTCTTGAATTAAACTAGAGTAACTTAATGGACTGATAACTTTTAACAAAACAAAAGTAAGAAAATAAAACAAGTAAAGTTGCTGGAATGAGGGAAAACTGAAGTCGCGGCACTTCGCGTTTGTAGCTTCAAACGAAACAAAAGCTTTTGTTGCGCCGGGCCGAACTCTTAGGGCGTTGCCGGGTGAGGGGGTACGCCGGGTGCGTACCGAAGCGCCATTGAAGAGTCAGGAACAAGCAGAGCACAAAAAGTTTTGTTGGTTGGGGCGTGGTTCCCCAGAAGGCAGTCCTTAGTTTCCTGCAGGGCGGGCCGTTTCCGGTTTCCAGAGGGACTGTCTTTCTAAACTTTTAATGTCTATAAAAAGGAAAAGAAAATCTATTTGCACGCATTATAATCAAATATCTTCCCACAATCAAACCTCAATTGTTAAACGATTGTACCATTCTAAGTTTAAGCATTTGGTAACGGGAAAACAATTGTCAGTAATTAGACCATAAAAGGTTAGCATTTCAGAATGATATCAGAGGAGAGGAACTTAACTAGCTTTCATGGATATTGGCTGTTACACGTTCTTAGAGAATATAAGCAAGACACATGAATGGCATCAGATTATTGGACATGATAAATAGCGAGTGACATTTATATATTAAATGGCATCTCAGATTCTTTTCAGCAATAATATCAACAACAGATGGCAACAACATGGTAACATAACTAATCAAATAGAGGCAAACGTAATCAAGTAACTAGAAGATTATTTAATTAAACAAGGTAATGCTTTGAGTCTTGGGAGACAGCAGTCTGTTTACACAAAGAAGTTCAGGGCTGTCCCTGGGGTCCTGGATTTTCTCATCTGGGCATGAAAAGTAGTATCTCTTAGATGAGAGGTAATTAAACACAGAGCAATGACAGTTGCCATGGTTACGGGGGGGGGGGCAGTTTAGGGATTCCTTCCCCCTCTTAAGGAGAGTTTCAATAGGCTGTTTGTAATCTCTGGTTAGTTTCTTTGTCATTTTAACAATTCAGGCACCGAGAGGCTTATCTCGGCTGTTGCCAAAGGTGGCCAGTTTTACGATCAACTGCCCAGGAACAGCACAAGACAAAATTTCGTTAAACATCATTGGTTCAACAGTTGCCAATGTTGTGTCTGAACCTAACTGGATTTAAAGTATATAATTCAAGAGCATTGTTGTGAACAAACAATGTGGATTTGTGAGTAGTAAATAAAGGTCAGCTTTGCGCGCT
The DNA here is from genome assembly GCF_014851395.1 of Micropterus salmoides. Lineage (NCBI taxonomy): Eukaryota > Metazoa > Chordata > Actinopteri > Centrarchiformes > Centrarchidae > Micropterus > Micropterus salmoides. Next base: position 33,754 of record NW_024043110.1, on the reverse strand, counting down.
CCCGCGAGTGTCCTTATGTGTTTCACAAACATTTAAGAAACCTTTGAGATTCATGATATTAAACTTTCCTATATACAACTAAATTAATTAAAGTATAATGCATTATAATCCTTGTGTGCTTCACAAACATTAAGGAGCCTATGAAATTCATCATATTATCTATATACAAATAAATTAATTAAAGTATAGCGTATTATAATCCTTAGGCTTTATAGACTTGAAAGCAGATAGTCTTGCTTTCTTGGAGATGAGTTGTTATTTGTGTAAGAGTTGAAGTGTTTTCTGGGGTGGAGGTATGTTGTTGATTGTGCGTGACTTGTGTTGTTTTCTGGGGTTTATCTTTTCACATCGCCCGCCATTGGGGCCACAGCACATCATATGTCTAGTTCTACGAAACACCTTAAGCATTATTAGTCGCCTAAAAGTTTCAGAATGTTTAATGTGCACAGCGCTGTTTTCTGGGGTTTTTTATTTAACCACGCCCACCATAGGGGCTACAGTACCACAACAACAAATCTGAGCCGACGCAACATCTCTAAACCAACAGATTTATCTGAGATTCCGAGAGCTTGTCCGCAGCATGTATGCGCTAATCATATAACAATTGCGCTTTAACAGACCAATTTAGAATCAACCGTCAGAGCTGTATGCAGTAGCTTGTTGCTGCATCATCCAGTCACCAGTCCCCATCAAACTCAACCGCCCATTCATACACGGTTTCAATAGTAAACTGCCATAGGATTGACAGATACCGATTTAAAAAATATTATATTCTAACCAGAAACATTTAAGAATTACAATCGCTGATAGGCTAAGGTCCTCAAATTCCGCTGGATGCCCTGAGAAACTTACTCACTCTTGTGTTTTGCTGGCAACATCTTATTATTATTATTATTATTATTAGCTAGTAAACAAAATTATTCATATGTGATGCGTAAAAAACGAATGTTTCAAATGCATGCTTGGTTATTTTTCGTTCGCTTTCCTCCTGAGTAGTGACGTCACTGTTCGAAGGGGGTCCCACAGATGCATTAGTTCTACCGGAATGATCCCTGGATTCCCCTGTTTGAAAAGAGAGTAAACCAAATGCATTTCCTTTTGTGTTTAAACATGTATTTAGGTTGAGCAAAACAGTCCACGCTCTTAACAACGATGGCGATGAGTTAAAAGAAATAGCTTGTGACTTGTTGTAAACAAGATCGAAATATTACGGGGTTGATATTATAGCTTTGATGGGTGCAAGAATAGGATATGTCCCCCACCTCATATAGACATGTTTTCTGCGAAGTTTCTCATGGAGGGACCATCAACCTGTTGAAAGCAGGTGCCTGTCGGCCTGCGCTGAAAGAGCGAATCTTGAATGTAGAAAACCTAACATCCATCTGATCAACGTAATATCAGACACGGGGTAGATCCGTTTTTTTATCTTACGAGGAGCAAATGGTAGCCTTTAGTTAGTGAGAGGGACGGATTTATGCGTGAGAACACAAAACAGATGTCTTTCACATGATGTTTACAAATGCGTGCACAAGTGTTTATTTATCGTTCTTCAGTAACAATTTGAAACAATATTTCAAATGCATGCGCTTTTCGCCCGTTTGAAAAGAGAGTAAACCAAATGCATTACATCTGGGTATAAATATGTATTTAGGTTACACAAACAGTCCACTCACTTAACAACGATGGCGATGAGTTAAAAGAAATAGCCCGTGACTTATTGTAAACGACATAGTGTTATTTTCCAGAACAAACAGCGCATCACATCCATACCATCGTTTGGCTCACTTAGGACGCGATACGCTAGTGTTATTTTATGTTTGTTTTAAACTCTCAGTAACAAAAAATTATTTAGATGTGTGTAGGAGAATAGGATGGGATCACAGCTAGACCGATGTCGGTTTGACATCATAGTGCGAACGCGGTAGTATATTCGCCGCCGTCTAACTCTGCACAGACAATAATGTCAGCCTGACTGTTATTGCGGTATAAAAACTGTGTAGTGTAGCGCTGATGTTTTATCTTTATCGTCGTAATATAGAGTTCGTTGGTCTATGTGAAACGGTGTGGTTAGATAGAGTTAGTGATAGAGATGGATTTAAGAGTGAGAACACAAAGCAGATGATTCTGAGGTGACGTTCATCGAGATGAATATTATTATGGGGGTAGAACCGCTTTTTAGCTTTGATGGATGCTAGAATAATATGGAATCACTGCTATACATCTGTCGGTTTGACACGACCGAGCAAATGCGTATGTGTACTCACATTCATCTAGCCTATCTTTATATAAACCACAATGTCAACCTGCCTGGTATTGCAGGATAAAACTGTGAATGTGGAGCTCTGATGTATTATCTTTATCATCATAATATAGGTGTGGATTTAAGCGTGAGAACAGGTTTTCTGGCGAGCCGTTTTGAACTTGCTGTGTGTGATTCTGCAAACTTTCTCATGGATGGAGGGAGAAATTACCCCATCAACCTGTCAAAAGCAGACTTCTATCGGCTTAAGATGAAAGAGTAAACCTTGGGTCGCCGTGACCCTGGATAGAAATCCTGTAGGTGTAATGCATAGGCTACATATGATATTGCTACCTTCTTCTGCGAAATCCTTATCTAAACATTTGTCTGGGGACGGGTCTCAGTGACAAGCCCCCCCCCCTTCGGTGACATGCCTCGACTAGCCTGCGGATTGTGTGTATTTTTTTCACAACGTTTATATAAAAAGGGATACTATATGATTGAGCAGATCAGATCTATTTCTTATAAATGTTGATAGATAAATTCTAATTCAATGAATTCCCTTTTCCCCTTCAGAGAAGTCTTGATGCAAATGGGGAGGGTTTGAGGTAATAAAAGGTCATAAATAAGACGTGTGAAAATAGGGGTTAAAGACAAGTTTCCATGCAAGGTTTCACATTTTAGTCGGAACCTCTGGTGCATTTTTGCTGTTGCTGCTGTTTCACTTCAGATCCTATCTAAGATGGCTCTTGCTGCTGGTATGTTAAACCCCTCAAATGAATTATAATGGTGTATTACTCCTGTTGGACGGTTTATCTGATCTTCTTTTTAATATAAAAAAAGTTTTTTTCAAACAGCTCTGAACTGCGTGTAAGATGCGCCTGATGAGGCATTTTTTAGGTAAAAAAAAAAAAGGTTTCATATTTATGCAATATTGACTAGTAGGCCTAATATGTATTAATAAAAACCCTGAGAATGTAACCTCACATAAGCTGTTTATTGTATTACAGAAGAACATCATTTATTTGACGGAGAACGACCAGCGCATGATGGTAAGTTAATTATTTGAAATTGTTATAGGGTAAATTCATGTATAGTGGAATGCGTGTTGAGTGGTATGCTTGTGCTTGTGGGGATACCACTGTACATGGTTATTTTTATATACCACTACTGCATTCTAACTGATTCAGTTAAGAGTTTAAGAGTCTGGAGAGTGTTTTGACTTACAGTAGTTAATAAACCATCAATAATTGCATAGCACATTACATGGTTGTGCTCTGTAAATGAAAAGCAGGTTACAGTTAGAGAATTCCTTATAGCTGTGCAGTTTTACAAGCAACCTGGATTGAACGCAGCAGGTGATACAGCATTCGTAATAACTATGAGAGACTTGAGACTTGACTTGGACTCTAGCTCAAAGACTTGTGAGCATCTCTGCTTCGAGCTAAGAAATCAGTTGGCAAAAGAGCTTCTTTGTTTTAAGCCCCAGCAGATTGGAATAACTTACCTTCTGATATTAGATTATCCATCATTTGGGATGTTTAAGCACACCCTGTCTGTGGTATTGGCCATTTTGACCATCTAGTGTTTGTGAAGTTCTTGTTTTCTTGATTTCTGTAATTATTGTTTTTTTGTGTGTTGTTGTTGTTGTTGTTCTGTATTTGTGGTTCTGTGTGTTTATCTGTTGTCTGTCTGTACATTGACAAGGGTTATCCTAATAAAGAAATTTGACTAATAATTACCTCCGTCGTGCAGCAAAGGCGCACACCATCGACAAGCCAGCATCGATGCTCATTCAGCATCAGAGGGTTGTATAGCCCACAACCACTCCGCAGAAATTTGATTTCAGATGGCACTCTGACCCTCCACGTGAACGAGCAAACGGAGTGGAAATAGGTAGGGGGAGAGACGAGCAAGTACTTTCAGAAAGGCCCTAAGAATTACAGCTAAATATTCAATAGGTGGTGCTCGAATACCACCAGTAGCAGTTTCTGCCTCTGGCCAAATGCTTGCTCATGGTGGGAATTGTTGGGTCTCTTTTAATAATGTTACAAAGAGTATTGTTGTGGTCGCAGCCCGGCTGACGGTGAGTGCCCTGGCTTTATCTCCTTTTTGTCTGTGATTCTGTTTTTTCCCTGGTTTTCTCTGTTCTGCCTCCCTGTGTCTCCTCCCCTGTGTGTGCTTTCTCTCTCTCTCTCCCTCTGCTCCTGAGCCCAGCCACCTCCTCTGCCTGCCACACCTGCCAGCAATCAGCCTCATCTCTGACAGTACTTCTACCCCGGTTCTCCAGTCAACCCCTGCTTGATCGTCATTGCTCCTAACCTGGTTCACTCAGCTCGTCCTCTGTCCAGTTGGTTGGGCTCGCTCACCTGCCCTCTTCCTTCAGGCTTCCCCCACGGCGTCCTTCCATGCCTCCTCTCTTCCTCGGCCCCCAGTGTTCCCCGGTTCTCTGGTCTCAGCCTCCTTGGTTCCCTGTGCCTGCATCTCCCCAATAAAACCTGCCAATCTGAGCGCTGCATTTGGGTCCTCTCTGTCCCCACACCACATCACCGTAACAAGTACGGTATAGACCTGATCTATATGAAAAGTGCAAGAAGATGACTCTGTTATGAATCAGTATTATTTGAATATTATAATAATTTAAAACAATTAAAATAGCCAATTAAAGTTGCTGATATATTAGTTATAGGTGCTCTTTTTTTCTTTCAGTCAGCTCCTACTGTGTGGGAAGCCTATCTCAAGCAGACTGCATCATATCTGACTGCAGCCAGATCTCAAGCAGAGTGACTATGGTAAACCCTCTTGGTTAATCATCCAGATCAACAGTTAAACATTGCAGTGCATTTCAGTGATAAAGGAGACACAAGTAATAGTAGGACAGCTACAGAAATCCACAAAAAGATATGTTAACAGCCTTCACAGAACATACAGTGGATAGAAAAAGCCTACACACCCCTGTTAAAATGCCAGGTTCTTATGATGTAAAATAATGAGACAAAGATAAATCATGTCAGAACTTTTTCCACCTATAATGTGAACAATTCAATTGAAAAACAAACTGAAATCTTCGACGGGGAAAAATGAAAAATAAAAACCTTACAATAACCTGGTTGCATAAATGTGCACACCCTCTTATAACTGGGGGTGTGGCTGTGTTCAGAATTAACCAATCACATTCAAACTCAGGTTAACTAGAAGTCATTACACCCCTGCCATCATTTAAAGTGACTCTGATTAATCACAAATAAAGTTCAGCTGTTCTAGTAGGATTTTCCTGATATTTTCTTAGTTGCATCTCTGAGCAAAAGCCATGGTCCGCAGAGTTTTCAAAGAATCAGAGAGATGTCATTGTTGAAAGACATAAGTCAGGAGACGGGTACAAAAGAATTTCCAAAGCATTAGATATAACCTGGAGCACAGTGAAGACTGTCATCATCAAGTGGAGAAAATATGGCACAACTGTGACTTTACCAAGAACTGGACGTCCCTCCAAAACTGATGAAAAGACGAAAAGAAAAGTGGTCAGGGAGGCTTCCAAGAGGCCTACAGCAACATTAAAGGGACTGCAGGAATTTCTGGCAAGTACTGGCTGTGTGGTACATATGACAACTATCTCCCGTATTCTTCATATGAATGGGCTATGGGGTAGGGTGGCAAGACGGAAGCCTCCAAGCACGGCTAAAGTTTGCAAAAACAAACATCGAGTCCCCCAAAAGCATGTGGGAAAATGTGTTATGTTCTGATGAAACCAAGGTAGAACTTTCTGGCCATAATTCCTAAAGGTCACAAAAACAACACTGCACATCACCCAAGGAACAGCATACCCACAGTGAAGCATGGTGGTGGCAGCATCATGCTTTGGGGCTGTTTTTCTTCAGCTGGAACCGGGGCCTTAGTCAGGGTGCAGGGAATTATGAACAGTTCCAAATACCAGGCAATTTTGACACAAAAACTTCAGGCATCAGTTAGAAAGCTGAAGATGAAGAGGAAGTTCACCTTTCAGCACGACAACGACCCAAAGCACACATCCAAATCCACAAAAGCATGGCTTCACCAGAAGAAGATTAATGTTGAATATCTGTAGGGTGATCTGAAGAGGGCTGTGCACAGGCAATGTCCTCGCAATCTGACAGATTTGGAGCGCTTTTGCAAAGAAGAGTGGGCAAATATTGCCACGTCAAGATGTGCCATGCTAACAGACTCCTACCCAAAAGCTTCAACAAAGTATTAGTCTAAGGGTGTGCACACTTATGCATCCAGGTTATTTGAGGGGGTTTATTTTTCATTTTTCCCCCTCAAAGATTCAATTATATTGAATTGTTCACATTATAGGTCACATTATAGGTGGAAAAAGTTCTGACATGATTTATCTTTGTCTCATTATTTTACATCATAAGAACCTGGCATTTTAACAGGGGTGTGGAGACTTTTTCTATCCACTATATGTGATAAATTCCAGTTTCTTATACTGTGTTCATGTAATGTGGAAGTTATCGTAATTACCAGTTTCTGATTTGTAAATACCATTTATGCCAACATTAATGTCATAATTATGACAGGGAAAATGGATTTTTCTAAAAGCTATAATATATTGTACTGGTAAATAAGAGAAAAGTACCAAAAAAATTAATAAATAAATACATTTTTAAAAAAGCAAACGCCTCACATCAGCGAAAGTCTTTGTTCAAGGTTACACCACATTTATTAGATCTTTACTTAACATGCATGGCCAACTTTGCAAACATACAACTGTCTTGAGCATCCATTTTTATTTCTCACAAAAGAGGCATGGTTTGAAATCAGACTCTTGATTTAATTATCTGGTCTGCAACCAAACCTTTTTACTTGCTAAATGGCAAGCCATCTACCCTGGTGGATTGTGGCTGGCAACACTTTATTAAATGTTCTGTAATTTTCAAATAATTTTAAAGAAGTTTAGTAAGAAAGTACTAATTATGGGGGAAATGGTTCATTTTGCATCATATAGCACAAATGCATGCAATTAATTAATATTTTCTTTTCTTCAAAGTCCATTCCTAATTTCTATTATTAGGGACTTTTCTTTCCAAGAAACTTGTTGAAAATTATTAGGAATCTATGGACCAGTAAAACAAAACATTGCCGTTTCATCAGTATCTGAAAATGTTGCAGAAGACACATGTCAAACGAATGCTGTCATGTATAGCTGTATGGAGTAATGCTGGATAATATGTTTCAGAATAAGGTATCCATATTTTGTGTTTCACAATAGTCAAAATATTAGCAGAGCAAAAATGTTGCAAAAAAAATTGCAATCATATATATTTTTATACACACACACACACACACACACACACACACACACACACACACACACACACACACACACACAGAGATCCACCTCAGTAGTTGGATTATTTCCCCTCCAAGTTTAACAACAGATAAGGCAGCATCCAGCTGTGTTGCCATCCAACATATTTTAATACCACCGGTTTTCCCTCAAAGCACTGTCTCTCTAAAGACTCCAATCAGACTGTGAGGGCGTTCAGGATAATTCGGACGGTACCCTGCCCTTGAACCTGCCCTAGGGCCCGCCCTAAACTCCACTTTTCTGCTGTTTCCTGGATGTTCCGGAGACTCGAGCGGAGCACAGGTGAAGGAGCTGAGGTCCCCACAGCTCTGTAGGTGCAGCAGACCAGGCCTTCTCCTAAGAGGGCGAGGGAACGTATGGGAGGAACTGCCTGCCGGCTGCAGCTGGGGAGGTTTAGGCTGGCAGGAACCCTTCTCTGACTCAGTAAACACCTGAAAGCAAACAGTAAACAAATGTTCATGACACACAGAACAAAATATAATTTATTAATTTTGATTTGATTATTTTGGAAGTTGTGGTGGCTTGATGCCAGCTAGACATTTAGGAAACCTGTGCATTAGTGTATATTTAATAAGCTTATGTATATTTTATTATACATATTAAGCTAAAGTATAGTTTATACCAGTTATGATTTCTGTGCAAAACATTCCATTTCAGGAGAGTGACAAGAGACTCACCAGAATTGAACTTTAAAGTGTTTTGTTAGAAAAGGAAATACCATATAAATGAGGCAAATTATGAAAATGGTATATACAGCTGTTTGGCAGAAACATACTGCAGATAAAGCAAACAAAGCCGGGAAATGTTTAGGTCAATTTGACGTTAGGTGAACTTTAGGCTGACCGAGTTTGGCAGGAACACAATCCTTTCTGTGTGACACATGAACATTTGGATATTGTCCACCATACAGCACGGTATGACTTTGAAAACAGCATATCCATTTTCATTTTAATATGGTAAAAGAATGCCAATACAGGTCTGTGGAAATTAAAATGCTAACTGGATTATTATCTTACCCAAATAACACACAAAATTCTAACATTATTGTGGCATTACTTTTTATTTTCTAAGTTTACATTTAAGTTTATCATTTTAATATTGTCACTTGAGTCGGTGTGTACATATGCAAAAACAATGTCGGACACCGTAGTTTTCTCTGGACCCCTGCCAAATCTGACCAGTGATGACATGTATAGCCGCATGTCGTCATTCCGCCGCTGGTTGTTGAGGTGGTGTCCAGCAAACGTGACATGGACAGTTCACACTGAAGCCTGATATGGGCCACATTTATGTAATAACATAGAACAACATATATCCACGAGTAAAATTAAGTAAAATCTTGTTTTGAGTCCCTTATCCCTTAACAAATTAAATATCTTAATAGAAAAATTAAGTGCTAATTCATTCATTATTTAAATGAATTAAATATTTACTGAACATTTGTTATATTGTTGGGAAATTATATCGCGATCATTATCATTTTTGTCTTATTGCCCAGCCCTAGCATGAGTTCACCCTGACAAACGGACATGATCAGTTCACCAAAAACATGAGCATGATCAATGATCGGGACAGTTTGAGCATGTTTTTACTAACTAATTTCAAATCATCATGTAAACTTGATAATGTAATCCCACAATAACATCATTTTCCAAATATGTATGTGTTATTTAGGTAAAAATTAAAATAAAAATGCAATCATCCAATTTTCATTTTCACGTACTTGTGTGGGCATTCAAGGACCATATTAAAATGAAAATGGAAACAGCATTTGACAATTCATTTTCAAAGACTTACTCTGCTGTACAGCAGACCTTATTCAAATGCAATAAGTGAAACAGTGCCCTTAGTCTTTTGCACTGCATTTTCATTTACAAGCAGCTTTCCAAGGGACACAATGCAAATGAGAATGTAATCTGTCAGTCCTTCCATCAAGGCGGGTCTTCATTTTCATTGCTCTGAGATAACTGTTGTTGTGATGTGTGCATCTTTTTTCTATTATTGGACTATAACCCCGAAAATTTATAGGTTACCAAATCCTAAATCAGAAAACTCTCCAACAATGATTTTTGTATCAGATGCTTTAAATGTTTCCATATGAACTCCAACCTGTTCTATGTAACTAGCACAGCGTACAGCCTCCTCCATGTGCTCCTGATCTGACTGCAGGACATTTCTTATGCTGTCCACCAGCTCCTGGACCTCGGGGGCCAGGCCCTGGGTTGCTGGCTGCTCCAGGATTTTCCTGACCAGCTGCTGTGTGTGTCGGTAGCTCTGGTAGTCCACCATGGAGGAGGGCCGAGGCCGGCACGGCGTCCTGCTGTCGTTGCCCCGTCGCAGTGTGACATGCCCATGAGTGTGGGGGGCCAGCGTGGGCTGGGAGGTCTGGGTGGAAGAATCTGTGGTCTGAGGAGACAGTGCGAGGGGAGCGTCGCTGCTGTGCTGCACTACAGCAGACATCAGAGGGGAAGAAGATGGTTCACGTTCTTCAATTATCCATATATCCATATACAAGTGCTCCTAGTGTGAAACAGAGTGCTAGTGGATCAATTTACCAGATGAAAAAAAAATGAAGATATTTGTTATTGCTTTTTCATTGCCGTAAAAAGGCAACCTTCATTAAATCATGTGCTAACGACACCAGCAGCTACAGAATAACCACAAACACCTACACACACATCAGAGGGTTCCGTCAGAAATCTGTTTACTGCATGTGGGAGGAGCTAATTATTATTTTAGAAAAATGTTTTTTCTTGATTATAGTGAAATACTGCTGTATCTCATCATTTGTCATGTGACTATCCCACAACGTGAGATACAGTAGAATTATGATTGACAGTCTTACAATTTAATCATTGTATTAATTAACTGATTAATTTGTGGTGCTGAATGTTTACGACATGATTTCCAGGATAAACTCTCTCTATTTGTTGAGTTATTGTTGTCATGCTTCACTGATATTGGCTTAGGGTGATGTGACTGGCTGGGAGAGTATGTATGTATTTATCACCACCCTCTACAATCCACCGCATGCAGCCCTCTTGCACATACAGTACCAGTCAAAAGTTTGGATGCACACTATAATTCAAGTGAATGGGAAGGTATATCCAAACTTTTGACTGGTACTGTACATGCACTAAAACAGCAGGTGGAGATGCCCCCACAGACTGTGCGACCAATAACGACCATGTTTCACTGGTCCATGCACTAAAATAGGGCCCATTAAGTCCATTAGAATTTATTTAAATACACATAATACACAAATGGAGCGCCACATTTTATTTGAATACATTTGGAGCATTTAGGACCCACACTTGGCTTTTAGATACTGCACTGACTAAATCTCATAGGCTGACTGTAGAGTTTTGATAGATGACTTGATAATGATGACTTTTTGAATTAAATTGTTTATTTATGTGCTGATTATATCTGTAAGCTAAATTGTGATTGGTGTGTCACAATTGTCTGATATCGCACACTGGTGTACCAATTCCAAAGATAGCATAGTTCCACATGAGCAAAAAAAGCCAACCTTTAGCAGCAAGGTCCATCAACACTGGGTCACTGTTGGAGCGGTAGATCTTTGCTGTCCTCCAGGGGGTCAGTGCTGGAGCTTGTTGCTGCTGCTGCTGAGGAGGCTGCTGCTGAGGAGGCTTGGGCTTGGCCTGCAGAAGGACGCTTGGAGATGCCAGTCCTATTAGGGCACTCGTGTCTAAGACCAAATACAGATAGACATGGGCTATTAGAACAAAAGGCAGTGTCTAATATTAATTTTTACTCAAACACAGACTGACAGAATACGGAGGGATGCTCCAGTCCAAATGTTTTGGTCCAGAGAAATGTGTCACACATTCCCATAGATGTTTAAAGTTTTGGGTCGCCTGCCTTTACATGCAAATGATTTAAAAAAAACAACTTGATGGGAAAATGTGCGTCCTGTCAGTAAACTCTGAACCTTGCATACACACATAAAGAAGAGAAATGAGAAATGGCGACTCACATGGCAGAAGGATGTTTGTTTATTCAGAAAGGTTTTAAGCCTATAATAGACTAGTTTTAATTTACACAATAGTAGGCCTATTCATTTCAAACGTTTCATTCGTGTCCTACCTTGAACACAGGCTCCTGGTGTAGAGGTAGTTGGGTTCATAGTCAACTCTGTCATGGGAATCTCTGTCTCCTGAAATAAACCATCACACTGGTGTAGTTATATCAATTTGTCAAAAAATGCTGAGTTGTTATTTAGTAATAATTTATTAATTAATTAGTTTATTGTATATCCTGCTCGGTCCTGAGTTAGCCTGTGGTAGCCGTCGCCCGGCATCCCCTGTGCAGCCAGGAAAGGGGGGGGGCTGGGTGACTGTCCGAAGGAGGAATAGTCGAAAGCATTCAAAGTCCACGGGGCATCATCAACCTGTTCACGTCTCTAACAGATTTTCCCCACTCAGCAACACCCGCTGAGAAACCAACTCTGATCATTGGCAGCTCCATTTTGAGAAACGTGAAGTTTGCGAAGCCAGCGGCCATAGTTAAGTGCATCCCTGGGGCCAGAGCGGGCGACATTGAGTCTTATTTGAAACTGCTGGCTAAGGATAAACGTAAATACGTAAGATTGTCACTCACGTCGGCGGTAATGACTCCCGGTTACGCCAATCGTAGGTCACTAAGATTAATGTTGAGTCGGTGTGTACATATGCAAAAACAATGTCGGAAACCGTAGTTTTCTCTGGACCCCTGCCAAATCTGACCAGTGACGACATGTATAGCCGCATGTCGTCATTCCGCCGCTGGTTGTCGAGGTGGTGTCCAGCAAACGATGTGGGCTTTGTTGATCATTGGCAGACTTTCTGGGGAAGACCTGGTCTGATCCGGAGAGACGGCATCCATCCCACTTGGGAAGGAGCAGCTCTCATTTCTAGAAATCTGGCCAAGTTTATTAGTGGACCAAATCCATGACAACCCAGAGTTGAGACCAGGAGGCAGAGTCGCAGTCTAACACACTTCTCTGCCTTCTTTTTCAGCAGTTACCCACCCAAAACCCTACGTAGAGTCGCAGTCTAACACACTTCTCTGCTCCTCCATTTCAGGAGTTACTTAGTGAAAACCCTATAGTGACGGTGTCTGTCCCCCGAACATCGAAATTATTTAAAAAGGTAAACAGAAGAGGAGCTGTACATAAAAACCTCATAAAAATTAAAACCACAAGAGCAATAGTGCAAACGAATAGGAGAGTTAAATGTGGACTCTTAAACATCAGATCTCTCTCTTCTAAAGGTGTACTAGTAAATGAACTAATATCAGATTATGATATTGATTTATTTGGTCTTATTGAAACCTGGCTGGGTGATGGAGAATATGTTAGCCTAAATGAATCCACCCCTCCCAGTCATATTAATACTCACATTCCTTGAGGCACAGGCCGAGGAGGTGGAGTTGCAGCTATCTTTGACTCTAGCCTACTAATCAGCTCTAAACCTAAACTAAACTATAACTCATTTGAAAGCCTTGTTCTTAGTCTTTCGCACCCAAGTTGGAAATCACTGCAACCAATTCTTTTTGTTATAGTGTACCGAGCACCTGGCCCATACTCTGAATTCTTATCTGAATTTGCAGAGTTTTTGTCAACTTTAGTCCTTAAAACGGACAAAGATTGTAGTGATTGTAGGGGATTTTAATATTCATGTGGATGTTGAGAATGACAGCTTCAGTACTGCGTTTATCTCTTTGTTAGATTCCATCGGCTTCTCTCAGAGTGTTCATGAACCGACTCACTGTTTTAACCACACCCTTGACTTTGTTTTGGTGTATGATATTGATATTGAACATTTAATAGTGTTGCCACAGAATCCCTCTTTATCCGACCACTGTTTGATAACTTTTGAGTTTGTATTGCTGAACTACAAGATGTCTGTCTGATAGCGCTGTAGCTAAATTAAAGGATGCGATTCCATCAGCTCTAAATCATTATCAAGTCACAAAGTAACGGAGTACTCCTATGCTAATTTCAGTCCCTCCCAAATCCATCATCTTGTTGATAGTGCTGCAGGCTCACTGTGAATGACACTCGACTCTGTAGCCCCTCTAAAAAATAAAATAATGAAACAAAGACGGTTAGCTCCATGGTATAATACTGAAACTCGCAAATTAAAGCAAATATCGCGGAAACTTGAGAGGAATTGGCGTTCCACCAAACTGGAAAATTCTCGTTTAATTAGGCAAGATAGTCTTAAAACTTAGAGGAAGGCCCTCCGTAATGCGAGAGCAGCGTAATACTCGGCACTGTAGCCAGGCTGACAGAGTCACAGCTCTATTGAGCCAAGTATTCCCATAGCTCTCAGTAGTTACGACTTCTTGAGCTTCTTTAATGATAAACATGAGTCCTCCATGCATGCCAAAGTTACTCATGGAGTTCCTCAAGGATCTGTCCTTGGACCAATCCTCTTCACTTTATATATGCTTCCTTTAGGCAATATTATCAGGAAATATTCCATAAGCTTTCATTGTTATGCAGATGATACTCAGTTATATCTATCGATCAAGCCAGATGAAACTCATCAGTTAGCTAAACTTCAAATGTGCCTTCAGGATGGTAAAACCTGGATGACCTGTAATTTTGTAATGTTAAACTCAGATAAAACTGAAGTTATTGTTCTGGGGCCTAAGCACCTCCGTGACGCATTATCTAAAGATATAGTTTCCCTTGATGGCATCGCCCTGGCCTCCAGCACCACTGTGAGGAATCTTGGAGTTATCTTTGATCAGGACATGTCGTTTAAGTCTCACATTAAGCAAATTTCAAGGACCGCCTTTTTTCACCTACGTAATATTGCGTAATTTAGGAACATCCTGTCTAAAAATGATGCAGCTAAACTAGTCCATGCATTTGTTACTTCTAGGCTGGATTACTGCAATTCCTTATTATCAGGCTGCTCGAAAAAGTCCATTAAGACTCTTCAGCTGATCCAGAATGCTGCAGCACGTGTTCTGACAGGAACCAGGAAAAGAGATCACATTTCTCCTGTTTTAGCTTCTTTGCATTGGCTTCCAGTAAAATCCAGAATAGAATTTAAAATCATTCTTCTTACCTACAAAGCTCTTAATGGTCAGGCACCATCTTATCTTAAAGAGCTCATAGTACCTTACTACCCCACCAGAGCACTGCGCTCCCAGAATGCAGGGTTACTTGTGGTTCCTAGAGTCTCCAAAAGTAGACTAGGAGCCAGAGCGTTCAGCTATCAAGCTCCTCTCCTGTGGAACCAGGTTCCAGTTTGGGTTCAGGAGGCAGACACCATCTCCACATTTAAGAGTAGGCTTAAGACTTTCCTCTTTGATAAAGCTTATAGTTAGGGCTGGCTCAGGTGAGTCCTGAACCATCCCTTAGTTATGCTGCTATAGGCCTAGACTGCCGGGGGATTTCCCATGATGCACTGAGATCCTCTCTCCTCTACTTTCTCTTCCTCTGTATGCAACCTTATCCCATTATTGCATGTTACTAACACAACTTCTCCCCTTTCTGGTAGTCTTGTGCTTTCTCGTCTCTCTCCTCTCTCCTATCACTTCCTGCAGGTTTTCTGGCTCTGGAGCTGTGGAGTCTGGATCTGTGGCTGCGGGTCACCTGCTGCCCCCGTGTTCCTGCTCGACACCCTCTGCTGCAACAACTATTGTTGCTAGTCTTATTGTTATTATTGTTAGTATAATCATTAACATTACGACTGTTATCATTAACACTACTATAAATATCTGTACAATTTTTCATTTAGTCTATAGCAACATCACCTTTACTGTCTGTACCTCTGTGTGTATATTGTGTAGGCTGCCTCCCTCCCCTCTCTCCATCCATCCCTCTTTTCTCTCTCTCTCTCTCTCTCTCTCACCCCAACTGGTCGAGGCAGATGGCCGCCCACCCTGAGCCATGGTTCTGCTCGAGGTTTCTGCCGCTTAAAAGGAAGTTTTTCCTTGCCTCTGTCGCCTACTGCTGCTCTTGGTGGGAACTGTTGGGCTTCTGTAAATAGCATCATAGAGTACGGTCTAGACCTGCTCTTTTATGAAAAGCGCTGTGAGATAACTGTTGTTGTGATTTGGCGCTATATAAATAAAATTGAATTGAAATTGAATTGAAATATTTGGACAGTACCTGTGTGACTGCTTCAGTGGTGCTTCCTGCAACAGCCTCATATGGAGGTGGGGGCTCTAACGGACACAAGACCTCCACCCCTTTAATGCGATCCCCGTAGATATGAGGGAGAGGGATCACGCTGTCCCCAAGCATCCTGAAACGCACAGGTCAAACAACAAAGCAAGCGAGTTATCATGTTCCACCAAGCTAAAGTGACACATAGGACTGAAGTCATGTGTTAATCCAAATGCACAGAACACTGAGAGAAACTGTGTGCGGGGGAGGGGCGGGGGGGGGTTACCGGTGAGCCAGGCGTGGTGTGTATGAGTAGAAAGTGGAGAAGTAGGAGGGGGGAGGAGCTGGGGCCACAAACTCATCTAGGTGTGGGACCTGAGCAGGCTCCTCCCTTTCTTCCACTGTGGCTCTGGGCTCGTCCTATCACAGAGCAGGGACACGGGGCATAACACATCATGTTGAATGCTATTGTCTCAGATGCACTTCTTTAGGCACACAGGGTAACTGTCTGCATCAGGTCATGATGTGCCAAGCTGTCATAGAAGGACAAAAGAAACTATCTGTGCTCTTAAAAGCTGAGGTTCAAGCTTGTTTCAGTTATTTGCTTTCTTTCTGGGAATGAGATATGAAGATGTCTACTGTCTGTGTACCAGGTCCAGCTCCTAACTTCATATAAAACCACATAATGTAAATGGTCTGTCTGCCTTTCTAGTCTTTGCAACCACTCAAAGCGCTTTACACTAAATCACATTCACCCATTTCAAGATTCAAAGTGTTTATTGTCAGATGTTCAAGTTTCCCTGTACACTGAAATTCTTTGCTGTCCACATCGAAAGCCTACAATAAAAATTAATATATGTATGAATAAAAATACAATAAAAATACTATAGTTTTAAATTTTCACATCTAAAAATGTAAGCATCAGATGTAAAAAAAAAAAAAATATATATATATATAAACAGCATAACGCAGCAGTTGTGTGAAAAACAGGCTGCAGTAGGCTATATACTGTACAATTGTGCAGGCGGATGAATTACATACATGTGGAAACTGTGCATGGAACAGTGTGCAGATGTGCAATAACCGTACATGTGCATTAACATGTGCATGGTACAATGTAAACATGGACATCATTATGGAATCCATACACCTATTAACTGTTTAGAAGTCTGATGGCAGTGGGGAAGAAAGAGTTCTTTAGTCTTGAAGTCCTAAATTTCACACTTCTATACCTCTGACCCGAGGGTAGAAGTGTGAACAGTTCACGTTGGGGGTGGGTGGGATCCTTGATAATTGAGGCAGCTCTTCTGTGGACCCTGTGATGGTAAGTGCTCTGCAGGGAGGGTAGTGGAGTCCATGCCCTCATGCACACTTGGGGCCCAAGAGATAATGTTTACATTTCAGATATTGACACCATGTATAACCAATAAAATGCACGCTGATGTTTATTTTTTTTATTTATAACATTGGTCAAGCCACCAGTGGGGAAAGCATGTGACAACCCACCCATAACGTTAGTCATCTAATAACCAAGTACTGTATCAAGTAGACTGTGGCAATAGTTATGGTTCAAATGAGAGAGAGAAGTTGTTGTAGTAAACAGACTCAAAACAGAGAAGAAGAGGAGAGGGAGGAGTTTTTATTGAGACGTACCATCTGTTCAAAAAGGTGATCAGGGTGAAGAAGTTGTGGAAGATTAGGAGCAAGCAAACCAGAGACCGGAGGAGGCTAATGTTTGCAGCGCACCCATTTGGAGCACAGCACAATCTGAGGCTAGCTGTAGCAGCAGCAGCAGCGCACAGTGGATTTATCAGGTGTCTGACCTGGTGTTGTGGGGGGCAATCAATGAAGATGCTCAATATATGATGGAGGATGCGTACAGGGGTTGATGTCTACATCCCCACCACAGGAACCAACATGCTGGACCACGTCTACACCAGTCTTCCTGGCAGCTACAAAGCCCTCCTCCATCCGCATTTTGGTTAATCAGACCATATTGCTTCTTCAGCCCACTTACACCCAGCTGATTAAAAGTTGCACGGCGGCCGGAGGGCGTGCTGGGCATGGCGGATGTTGGCTGGCACGGGAGAGCACTGGTCTATGTTGTGTGCGCGCCGCGGTCAGTCAGGGTGCTGCTCTTCCGCGGGTTACGCTTCTTGCGTTCGGTCGGCATGATGTTGTCAACTGGCATTTGGGTCTCCTGCATCACGGTGCACCTGGGAGTTTTTTTTTTGATTGATTTATTCTTTTTCTTTCTCCCACCCCTATTGGCTACTGGGGTTCTTGCCTACCTGTTGCTGGGGTAAGTGTGGCACAGTCGTGGCGTCCCACTCTTACTAACAACTATATTTTTTAACAGGCTTATGTGCACACACATGTACACACACACACACACACACACACACACACACTCACCCACAGGCACACAGTCTCACACATAGACACAAACAAATTTAGGTTGTCCCTGGTAGAATTATTCCTGACGCTTTTCTTTCAGTTACTTATTTAAATTAATTGCTATTATTCCAGCTCTCGTGGCTGTGCTGTGTTGCTTATTTAATGTGCTGTTCGGCTGGTTGTCTTTTACTATTTTTTATTTTTTTATTGTTTGTTTGTGTTTGTTTGTTGTTGTTTTCCTCCTCCCCAAGCCCCCCTCCCAGTTCTACTGCAGGTTTCGTTGCTTTCTGCAATTGGTGTTTCCCACTGCTTTTCCCTGTTGTCCCCACCTTCCATCCCCCTTCCCCCCTTCTCTTACAGGTCTTGTCCTTTCTCCATGCTGTCTGTTTGTGCCCCCTGTCTGGCCCGGTGACAAATCACTACATAATTAAATAAATAATAAAACAGACAAAGACTGTCTCCCTAGAAATTCTAAGAGACTGCCTTGCAAGCTATCAGAGAGCTGTAAAAATTGCTAAAACTAAATTTATATCCAACATTGTCTCCAACAATAATCATAGGCCCCAGGTTCTTTTCACAAATCTAAACTCCCTTCTTAATGCAGCTCAAATTGTGCCCACACTTACATTATGCGAAGATTTTTAAAACATTTTTTTTTGGAAAGATTTATGTGCTTAGATCTTTACCAACCTCCTCTGCCATAGACCCTTCATTTCCTCCTATATACTTAGCTGTTTTTAAGCAGTTTGAGCCTGTATCACTCTCCTCACCATCTAAGATAGTTCAGAGTCTGCAGCCTACAAATTGTCCCTCAGATATCCCTCTTGTCTTCTAAAGGACGTTTTTAATACTGTTGGGTCCAGCATTCTTATTTTAATAAATACATGTCTGAGCACATGGTGTGTCCCAGCTGCTGTAGTGCAGCCTGGTTTAATCTGATCTGGATCATGACGTTTTCTCTAACTTCAGGCCTATTTCCAAACTACCTTTTCTCTCAAAAGTGTTGGAAAGAATAGTCCTGAACCAATTACAAACATTCCTCGACAACCATGGCATCCAGGGGAAGTTCCAGTCTGGCTTTAAACCACGTCATAGTACAGAAACAGCACTTTTAAGGGTTTTTAATGATCTCCTTTTAATGGTGGACTCCGGCAACTCTGCTGTTCTGGTGCTTCTAGACCTGACTGCCGCCTTTGACACTGTGGATCACACAATCCTTTTATTTCGCCTTGAACACTGTGTAGGTATCAAAGGTATTGCCTTGAAATAGTTTCAGTCATACCTGACTGATAGGAGCTTCTCTGTTCATTTGGCTGAACACTTGTCAGCTGCTCCTCTCACCTGCGGGGTCCCTCAAGGCTCTATTTTGGGCCCTATCCTCTTTTCACTGTATATGCTGCCACTGGGTTCCATTTTCCAGAAACATAACATCTCCTATCACTGTTTTGCTGATGATGTCCAAATCTACTTGCCTATGAAATCCATAACCAAAGAGTCTGTGCAACCATTGTTAGACTGCTTAAAGGAGGTAAAAACCTGGATGGAGTTAAACTTCCTCACTCTGAATGAAAATAAAACAGAGATCACCACATGTGGACGTTTAGACATACTGGGTGACCCTCCTGGCACTTTGGGCCCCTTAGCCTCCCAAAATTGATCCTCGATTAAAAATCTTGGTGTTATTTTTGACAGCTCATTAACGTTCAGTAAGCAAATCAGTGCAGTCGTCAAGACCAACTTCTCCAGTTAAGACTTCTAGCTAAAATAAAGGCATATCTTTCTCCCAAAGACCTTGAAAAAGTCATCCATGCTTTTATTACTGTAATTCATTATACATGGGTCTAAATCAGAAATCTTTAAATCGCCTCCAGTTAGTCCAAAATGCAGCTGCTCGCCTTTCAACAAAAACAAAAAAGTGTGAACACATAACGCTTGTCTTGGCCTCCCTCCACTGGCTACCTGTCTGTTATAGGATAGATTAAGATTTTATAGCTTGTTTTTAAGGCCTTAAATGGTCTGGCGCACCCTTATCTAGCTGATCTCTTACGCCACCATTCTCCAGTAAGAACACTGGAGGTCAACAAATCAGCTGCTCCTGGATGTCCCAAAATCAAAGCTTAAAAATAAGGACGACCGAGCCTTTGCAGTGGGTGCCCCCATCCTATGGAACAAACTCCCCATGCATATTAAAGCTGCACAGACCCTTCAAACGTTTAAATCGCTGCTGAAGACTCACCTATTTACAATAGTGTTTAACCTTCGTTAACCTCTTTTCTGATGTTTTAAAGTGTTGTTGTTTTGTTTCACTTTGGTTGTAGTAATTTTGATACTTGTCATCGACCCTGTTCAGCACTTAGGTCAACTGTTTTATATGTGCTATAGAAATAAAATTGACAATCAGTGAATATGATAAATCAGATGAGCCTGAACATTCCTGGCCGTGTACTAAAAACCTGAGCTAGTTACATCAGCTAGTTGATATTACTGACATTTTCAACATCTCACTGTCTCCGGAGAGGGTTCCTTCAGGCTTCAAGACAGCCACCATCGTTCCTGTACCTAAAAAGTCTGCAGTGTCTACTCTGAATGACTACCGCTGTGGCACTCACCCCATTCTGATGAAGTGCTTTGAGAAACTGGTTCTTCAGCACATAAAGACCAACATCCCAGCCAGCCTGGACCCACACCAGTTTGCTTTCAAGACCAACAGATCCACAGAGGACGTCATCTCCACTGCCCTCCACTCAGCCCTCACACACCTTGAGAAAAACAACACCTACATCAGAATGCTGTTTGTGGATTTCAGCTCAGTATTCAACACGATCTCCCCATGAAACTTATCGGCAAACTCAGCACTCTGGTTTAAATACAACACTCTGCAGCTGGATACTGGACTTCCTCAGAAACAGACCCCAGTCAGTTCAGATTGGCAGACTCACCTCCTCCACTCTAGTGCTCAACACCGGAGCCCCCCAGGGCTGTGTGCTCAGCCCCCTCCTGTTCACGCTGTACACCCATGACTTTATCCCCCAACATGGAGAGAACTGTTGTGAAGTTTGCAGGTGACACCACCATCATCGGCCGGATTTCAAACATCGATGGGAGGAAATTCATAATCTTGCTGGTGGTGCTCAGAGAACAACCAACTGCTCAAACTAAGGAGCTGATCGTTGATTTCAGGAAGAAGGAGATAAAGACACACACTCCTGTCTACATCAGTGGAGCTGAGGTGCAGCAGGTGAACAGTTTCAGGTTCCTGGGAATCAGCATCACAGAGAACCTGACATGGTCGTCTCACATCTTCACGCTGGTGAAGAAAGCTCAGAAACAACTGGATTTCTTGAAAAGCTTAAGAAGGCCAAATTCCCGCGCCAAGTTCCTGTAGAAAGCATCCTGACTGGAAACATCACTAACATGGGATGTGCACGGCCCAGGACCGGAGGCTCTGCAGCGGGTGATTCAAACTGTTCAGAAGATCATTGGTACCCATCTCCTGAACATCAGTGATATCGGTGAGGTGAGGAGCCTACAGAGCCCAAAGGATACTAAAGGACAGCACCCACCCAGCCACAGCCTGTTCACCCTGCTGCATTCTGGGAAGAGATATAGAAGTTTCTGCTGCCACACCACCAGACTGCAGAGCAGCTTGTTCCCCCAAACTATCAGACTCTTAAACTCTAATTCATCCTCAGCACTGCTCAATTGATTATAGTTTTATTTCTGTTTACCATTTTTATTATTGATTCTGTATAAATGTATATTGTCTGTTATGTAGCAAAAGGGAGTTACAAAACTCAATTTCACTCTTTAACCTGTTATATTTTGCCAATAAACCTACCTACCTTATCCACAAGAGTTGCAGAGCCTCTTCCGTTGAAACTAATTGTTTCTCTAAAGATCCTTCACCATACCAAGATAGAAGTTTAGGTTTAAAAATGTTTTCAGACCTTTGTGACAATAGTGGAAGTCAATCGGCTGACCTTAACCCAGCAGAGCATGCATTTCACCTCCTTAAGAGGAGACTGAAGGGAGAAACACCCCGAAACAAAGAAGAACTGTAAGAAGCTGCGGTAAAAGCCTGGAATAGCATCACAAATAAAGAATGCAACAGTTTGGTGATGTCGATAGGTCGCAGGCTTGAGGCAGTTATTGCAAGCAAGGGTTCTGCCACCAAATATTAAATGTGATCTTAAACCCAAATGTCTTCAGTGAACAACAAAAACAGAAGGAATTTATCTTTCCAATACTTTTGGAGGGGACTGTAGCTTGTGGAAACACGAACAAATTGAGCAAGAAAGTGTCATTTTAATTTCAGTCTGCTAATGCTATGACTCACTGATAAAGTGTATTTGTATAATTTTGTGTTGTTAATAAAAATAATTAAATCAAGGGGTCAACTACAATATTTACACATGCGTAGTACACATTCCAGCGGCAATAAGTATTGCGCATGTGCAGAACAGACCACACAGAAAGGGGGCGTGGCTACCAGTGGAGTTTTCTCCCATTAGCCAAGGGAAGCCAGGCTTCCCCTGTTTTTATCAGACTCATCATTTTAATAATAAAATAAATCTTAAGGTGTTGCTATCATCTGTTCCCCATTTCTCAGTATCTTACAATATGTGCAACATTGCCCCTCTAAATGCTATGCGTTAGGTCTGTGGTGAATTGCTATATTGCACCACCATAGACCAGCCTCCAGTCTGACTACGCGAGGAGGCCACGCAGAGTTGGCATCTGTTTGTGAAAAAAAAA
The DNA here is from genome assembly GCF_014851395.1 of Micropterus salmoides. NCBI lineage: Eukaryota > Metazoa > Chordata > Actinopteri > Centrarchiformes > Centrarchidae > Micropterus > Micropterus salmoides. The sequence continues at coordinate 10,882 of NW_024043110.1, read as the reverse complement.
ATTAAATTTTATTTATATAGCGCCAAATCACAACAGTTATCTCAAAGCACTTTTCATAACAGAAAAGGTCTAGACCGTACTCTCGTAGACCGTGCTATTTACAGAAGCCCAGCAGTTCCCACCAAGAGCAAGCTCTAGGCGACAGAGGCAAGGAAAAACTTCCTTTAAAAGAGGCAGAAACCTCGAGCAGAACCATGGCTCAGGGTGGGTGGCCATCTGCCTCGACCGGTTGGGGGTGGAAAGAAAGATGTCAACACTGGTTAGATTTTGCAGGGGTCCAGAGAAGAGTCATTGAGAAATTGTTTTTGCATATGTACATGTAACAGAAGCCAGCGATGTTGTGCAGTGAGTAAACCTCACTCCCTGACATCTTAAGAGACGCGATGACCCACGCCAGGGCCTACGAGTTTTAGCTTCCTCGTCATCATATCCACAAGGAGTACAGGTCCAGAAGAGAAGGAAGATTGCAGCCAATCACCTTCTCTGCAGAGCGAAATGATGCGCTGCAGCCTGCCCTTGTCCCTGGCAGTGGCAGCAGCGTACCAGATGGTGATGGACTCAATGATGGCGGTGTAGAAGTGCACCATCATTGTCTTTGGCAGGCTGAACATCTTCAGCTGCCACAGGAAGTACATCCTCTGCTGGGCCTTCTTGATGATGGAGGTGATGTTCAGCTCCCACTTGAGGTCCTGGGAGATGATGATGCCCAGGAAGCGGAAGGAGTCCACAGTGGTGACTGAGGAGTCGCACAGGATGATGGGGGAGGGTGGGGCTGTGCTCTTTCTGAAGTCCACGACCATCTCCACTTTCTTCAGAGCGTTGAGCTCCAGACTGTTCTGGCTGCACCAGGTCAACAGATGGTCAATCTCCCACCTGTAGGCGGACTCGTCCCCACCTGCGATGAGCCCAATGAGGGTGGTGTCGTCCGCAAACTTCAGGAGCTTGACAGACTGGTGATTGGAGGTGCAGCTGTTGGTGTACAAGGAGAAGAGAAGGGGGAAGAACGCAGCCTTGAGGGGAACCGGTGCTGATGGTCCTGGAGTCAGAGACATGTTTTCCCAGCTTCACGTGCTGCTTCCTGTCCGTCAGGAAGTCTGTGATCCACCTGCAGGTGGAGTCAGGCACGTTCAGCTGGGAGAGCTTGTCCTGCAGCAGGGCCGGGATGATGGTGTTAAAAGCAGAGCTGAAATCCACAAACAGGATCCTGGCGTAGGTTCCTGGGGAGTCCAGGTGCTGGAGGATGTAGTGAAGGGCCATGTTTACTGCATCATCTACAGACCTGTTGGCTCTGTAGGCGAACTGCAGGGGGTCCAGGAGTGGGTCTGTGATGGATTTAAGGTGGGACAACACAAGGCGTTCAAAGGACTTCATAACCACAGAGGTCAGGGCGACCAAGCAAGACTATCTACATCCTATCTCCAGTTCCATCCTTCTTACATTCAGTGCACCCCCTTTACACACTTGGACATTTGAACACAGAAAGCAAAACAGATCATGGAACGAGTTGACAAGAAGATGTTTCCTTTCAAATCTAAACACAACAGTAAGTGCTACCGTAACATTTGTACAATCAGAAAGGGCTGAGTGTAGAAGTTGGGAAACAGAAGTGTGGACCCAAATTGCAGACACTGGCGAGGAGGATGCAGTTTAAGATGATTTATTAAATGAACAAAAATAGGCTTACGTCTCAGCACGAGAAAGAGTCCAAACCAAGGTTGAATTCAACAAAGGTAAGGTAATCCAAACAGGTAGAATAGTAAGAATCCAGAAATCCAGAGAAAGAGCACAAGGCAGAACACTCTGCATACGATGACACCAGAAGGACTGAACACAACTGAGGGCAATGCATATAGGGGCACACCACACACAAGCAGGCAGGGCAATTAATCACAGGTGAGACACATTAGGAATCAAGGCAGACAGGAAACAAAGCTAGAAAAAAAACCCCACCAAAATTAACAAATAAAACCTGAGGTAAAACTACCGACAATAGACAAGGATATAAGTAATTAAATACAACAGAGACCAAGGAAGCAATGACCAACTAACAAAACCTAAACAAGATCACAGAGGCAACGAGGAAAACCGAAACGGACATTAACCAAAATAACAGAATAACACCACAATAAAACCCAAGGTCGTGACAAGCAGGATTGTGACTACATATGTTGTTTAGCCTGACAGAACACTGGAACTGGGACACAGACAGGGCTTAAAATCCATCTGAACATCTCACTTTCTGACAGAACACAAATTATAGGTCTCAGTTCTACTGATAAATCTGCTCACCGGAGACATGTCAGCTTCTATTATGATGTGTTTTTTTTCTTGAAGTGTACAGTTACTCTGGGTATCAAAATATCATCATCTAATAATTCTGATTTGGATATGTGGTATGATCATACCATGCAGGTTGTTCTTGCAGTGAAGATCTGCAGGTATCTCAGGGCAGCTGCCATAAGGCACACAGCTGTGGTCAGAGCGTTTAGAGCACACAGTGCAAACAACACTTTCTGGAGAGAGAAAGACAAAAACAGATCAGTTCAAATAGATCAGGCAGAACTACTTTATCTGTTATCCATATAAAACAGGCCTGAGTCTAGTAGTGCACTACAAAAAGATAATAACTGATAGTTGAAATGTGCTTTGCTCCTCTCTTTGCTATTTTGGTAGCCTGTGCAGCATGTATGGTGCAGAGGTGGACAAGAAAGTTTTTTGAAACAAGGCAGGAGAGCCTTTACTTTTTGCTGATTTGACACTACACGAGTGTTTCCCACAAAATGTAACTATGGCGGAAGTGACCGAGGTGTGGGGTGGCAGTGGTGTGGTGTTAGCGGGGTATCTTTCGATTACTACTAGGTCATTTCTTATTTCACCATTTTAATTTTACTTCATTCACCACCTTGTTTTAGTGTTTCCTCACTACTTGAATCTGCTCCTTTTCCCTTCATTTCCCTTTTTCCCCACACTCACACAGACACACCTACACCTCTGGTCTCTTACTGCAAACACACCGCCTCTTCCTGCTTCTCTATGTGTCTGCTCTGCTAACTTTCTCCATCAGCAGTACATTTTATAAAGTCACCCAAAAGACACAGAACTCGTCTTCTGAAGTTTTCCGCTTCCACAGCAGCAGGTAGAGGGGGCTTGTTAATGATGTAGCCTATCGAAACAATCAAAACCAATGTTGTACTGAATGATATCTGCACTTGTGTGGTCACAGTTGCTTTACCTGGTCTATGCTTGTAAAATATTCACGTGTTGACGTTTTGTGATGAAATAGATAACATCTCTCTCTGTGTTTCTATTAATGTATACCTGGGAGGCTGTTAAACTAGTGTAACCATTAATATACCTGGGCGGCTGTTAATACACCTAGGCGACCGTTAAAATACCTGGGTGGCCGTCAAAACTGTGCGACCGTTAATATACCAGGGCAGCTTTTAATATACCTGTGCGGCTGTTAATATACCTGGGTTTTTGCTTAAGACTACTAACTAGGTTCTTAATGTCCTGCAGATTGTCTGTGTTGATGCTTCCCAAGCTGTTTGTGAAAAAATCTCACTTTATGCTTATGACTCTTCAGTCCCTGTCCTCTGCTGTACTGTCTTTGACAAATTTGAACCTGTGACTATCTGTTTTACAGAATATTGTTGGTCATTTGAAGCCCTCAGGTTCTCCAAATGACACTGTCCCTCCCTGACTTTTTAAGGAGGTTTTCCCCACTATAGGACCATCTGTTCATGCAGTTTTAAATAGTAGCCTGTACTCTGGGGTGGTCCCTGAATATTTTAAACATGCAGTAGTGCAACCTTCTTGAAACTAGTAAATGAACTAATATCAGATTATGATATTGATTTATTTGGTCTTACTGAAACCTGGCTGGGTGATGGAGAATATGTTAGCCTAAATGAATCCACCCCTCAGTCATATTAATACTCACATTCCTCGAGGCACAGGCCGAGGAGGTGGAGTTGCAGCTATCTTCGACTCTAGCCTACTAATCAGCTCTAAACCTAAACTAAACTATAACTCATTTGAAAGTCTTGTTCTTAGTCTTTCGCACCCAAGTTGGAAATCACTGCAACCAATTCTTTTTGTTATAGTGTAGCGAGCACCTGGTCCGTACTCTGAATTCTTATCTGAATTTGCAGAGTTTTTGTCAACTTTAGTCCTTAAAACGGACAAAGTTATTATTGTAGGGGATTTTAATATTCATGTGACCACTGTTTGATAACTTTTGAGTTTGTATTGCTGAACTACTCGCCATTGGGCAAAAATTTCTATACAAGATTTTATTTTATTAGCTCTAAATTCATTATCTAGTCACAAAGTAACGGAGGACTCCTATGCTAATTTCAGTCCCTCCCAAATCGATCATCTTGTTGATAGTGCTGCAGGCTCGCTGCGAATGACACTGGACTCTGTAGCCCCTCTAAAAAAGAAAATACTAAAACAAAGACGGTTAGCTCCATGGTATAATACTGAAACTCGCAAATTAAAGCAAATATCGCGGAAACTTGAGGAATTGGCGTTCCACCAAAGTGGAAAATTCTCGTTTAATTTGGCAAGATAGTCTTAAAACTTATAGGAAGGCCCTCCGTAATGCCAGAGCAGCGTACTACTCGTCATTAATAGAGGAAAATAGGAACAACCCCAGGTTTCTTTTCAGCACTGTAGCCAGGCTGACAGAGAGTCACAGCTCTATTGAGCCAAGTATTCCCATAGCTCTCAGTAGTTACGACTTCATGAGCTTCTTTAATAATAAAATTCTAGCTATTAGAGACAAAATTCACCAAGACCTGCCCTCAACTGGCACCAACTTATCTCTTAACTCAGGAACCTTAGAAACAGCTGTAGAACCAGATATATGTTTAGACTGTTTTGCTTCCCTCAATCTTTACCAACTAACTTCAACTAACTAAATCATCAACCTGCCTCTTAGACCCCATCCCGACTAGGTTGCTTAAAGATGTTTTACCCTTAGTCAGCACTTCTATACTAGATATGATCAATCTATCTTTATCAACAGGCTATGTACACAGTACTTTAAAGTAGCTGTAATTAAACCTCTTCTGAAAAAGCCCAAACTTGATCCGGATGTTTTAGCCAACTATAGACCTATATCTAACCTTCCATTTCTCTCTAAGGTTCTGGAGAAAGCAGTTGCTAAACAGCTGTGTGACTTTCTACAGAGCAATAGTTTATTTGAGGATTTTCAGTCAGGATTTAGAACTCATCATAGCACAGAGACAGCACTGGTGAAAATTACTAATGACCTCCTTATTGCATCAGACAAAGGACTTGTCTCTGTACTGGTTTTATTAGATCTTAGTGCTGCATTTGATACCATTAACCCTAACCCTAACCCAGCTCATAGTACCTTACTACCCCTCCAGAGCACTGCGCTCCCAGAATGCAGGGTTACTTGTGGTTCCTAGAGTCTCCAAAAGTAGACTAGGAGCCAGAGCGTTCAGCTATCAAGCTCCTCTCCTGTGGAACCAGGTTCCAGTTTGGGTTCAGGAGGCAGACACCATCTCCACATTTAAGAGTAGGCTTAAGACTTTCCTCTTTGATAAAGCTTATAGTTAGGGCTGGCTCAGGTAGTCCTGAACCATCCCTTAGTTATGCTGCTATAGGCCTAGACTGCCGGGGGATTTCCCATGATGCACTGAGCTCCTCTCTCCTCTACTTTCTCTCCCTCTGTATGCAACCTTATCCCATTATTGCATGTTACTAACACAACTTCTCCCCTTTCTGGTAGTCTTGTGCTTTCTCGTCCCTCTCCTCCTATCACTTCCTGCAGGTTTTCTGGCTCTGGAGCTGTGGAGTCTGGATCTGTGGTTGCGGGTCACCTGCTGCCCCCGTGTTCCTGCTCGACACCCTCTGCTGCAACGACTATTGTTGCTAGTCTTATTGTTATTATAATCATTACGATTGTTAGCATTAACATGATTATAAATATCTGTACCATTTTTCATTTCACTGTCTGTACCTCTGTGTGTATATTGTGTAGGCTGCCTCCCTCCCCTCTCTCTCTCTATTCCTCTCCTGCATGTCATGTTTTTTTAGTTCTCCAGTGCTTTTAACACCATCTGTCCGGCCCTGCTGGGTGAGAAGCTGACGTGATGCAGGTGGATGCCCCCCTCGTGTCCTGGATTGTGGACTACCTGACTGGCAGACCACAGTATGTAACACTGTGTCAGACAGCGTGATCAGTTACACCGGGGCCCTGCAGGGGACTGTCCTCTCTCACTTCCTCTTCATCATCTACACCATGGACTTCAACTACCCCACAGAGTCCTGCCATCTTCAGTAGTTTTCTGATGACTCTGCTGTGGTTGGATGTATCAGCAGGGTGACGAGGCTGAGTACAGAGCTGTGGGGGGGGGGGACCACCTAAAGCTCAACGTGACAAAGACTAAGGAGATGGTTGTGGATCTAAGTAGAGCAAAGCCACCAGTGACCCCTGTTTCCATCCACGGGATCAGTGTGGACACTGTGGAGGACTACAAGTACCTAGGAGTGCACATGGACAATAAACTGGACTGGGCAAAGAACATTCGAGCCCTCTACAGGAAGCGCCAAAGCCGTCTCTATTTTCTGAGGAAGCTGAGGTCCTTCAACATCTGCAGGACGATGCTGAGGATGTTTTATGAGTCTGTGGTGGCCAGTGCCATCCTGTTTTCTGCATGCTGGGGCAGCAGGCTGGGGGTAGCAGACACCAACAGACTCTACAAACTGATCCGCAAGGCCAGTGACATTGTGAGGGTGGAGCTGGACTCTCTGGTGGTGGTGTCAGAGAGTAGGATGCTGTCTAAACTACATGTCATCTTGGACAATGTCTCCCACCCACTCCATAATGTGCTAATCAAACACAGGAACACTTTCAGTGCAAGACCCCAACATGCACCACAGGAAGTCATTTCTGCCTGTGGCCATCAAACTGTTTTGTGCAATATTATCTAATTAATATGCTCTCAATTAAACACAACATAAATTACTGCAGCAAAAATGTTCTTGCGCTTTTATTTTGAAGGTACAATCACTTAAGAGGAAGTGATTATGTGAAAAACTTTTGTTTCAGCACCAGCTGCTAAAATTTCTCTTTATTTTTTTGCTGCTATCAGAGTAATCTGGTCACGGGCCAGATATTATTGCTCGTGGGCCGCCTATAGCCGACCACTGCACTAGTACTTTTTGGTTCACCATAACAATTCTTTAATAATGTAAATGTTAACCATAACAACTATTTTACTTTTCTTATTTTATATTGTTATATTTCGTTATCTACCTACTTTCTATTGTTGTTTCTGACACAATGGACCATGAAATCCCGATGGAGTGGTGGGTGGGCATCAAGGGCATAGCACTGGGTCTTTCTGTGGTAGGGCTTTCTGTGTCAGCTGTGGTGACTGTCCTCTTCTGCTCCTCTCTTGTGGGGTCCCACAGGGCTCAAATTTAGGCCCTCTTCCTTCTCTCTATATTTGCTCCCGCCTTCCTAAGCATGGTATGTCATTTCACTGTTATGTGCATAATAGCCAGAGCTATGTGCCTCTTAAATTATTGAAACTGTCAGACCATTACTCGAGTGTCTTGACAATATAAAGGCCTGGATGGCTCTTTACTTTTTAGGTTTTAACAAAAGTAAGACAGAAGTGATGGTTTTTGGTGGCTCCTCTGGGACCCCGCTTGTTGTTCATCTTCTGTGATTCAATTTATTTATATAGCGCCAAATCACAACAACAGTTATCTCACAGCGCTTTTCATAAAAGAGCAGGTCTAGACCGTACTCTATGATGCTATTTACAGAAGCCCAACAGTTCCCACCAAGAGCAGCACTAGGAGACAGAGGCAAGGAAAAACTTCCTTTTAAGAGGCAGAAACCTCGAGTTCTGCGCTTCACAGAGACTGGCTGTGTGGATCAATACCGGACTCCGTGCTGCAGCTGGCTGGCTTCCAAGAGCGGATCGTGACACAGAGCTCTCCGGCAAAACAAAAGGTGGAGTTGTCTGTTTTTATATTATTCACTTTGAAAGACAATGGGACAGACCTGACACCATCCCCCATCACACCACTGACCGGCCACAGTCCACCATCTCATCCCCCACCTCCTTCCCCTCTCTTACCATCCTGGAGAGGGACATCAGACTGTTCAGGAGGCAGAAACCACGCAAAGCAGCTGTGCTGGACTCCCCATCCACCCTGAAGCACTGTGCAGATGCAGTGTTCACAGACATTTTTCTAAACACATACAATCCTGTTTGTGGACTTCAGCTCTGGTTTCAACACCATCAGCCCGGCCCTGTAGGACAAGCTATCTCAACTGAACGTGTCTGACTCCACCTGCAGACCATCAGCACCAGTTCCCCTCAAGGCTGCGTTCTTCCCCCTTCTCTTCTCCTTGTACACCAATAGCTGCACCTCCAGTCACCAGTCTGTCAAGCTCCTGAAGTTTGCGGACGACACCACCCTCATTGGGCTCATCTCAGGTGGGGACGAGTCCGCCTACAGGTGGGAGATTGACCATCTGTTGACCTGGTGCAGACAGAACAGTCTGGAGCTTAACGCTCTGAAGAAAGTGGAGATGGTCGTGGACTTCAGAAAGAGCACAGCCCCACCCCCTCCCCCATCATCCTGTGTGACTCCTCAGTCACCACTGTGGACTCGCTTCCTGGGAATCATCATCTCCCAGGACCTCAAGTGGGAGCTGAACATCACCTCCATCATCAAGAAGGCCCAGCAGAGGATGTACTTCCTGTGGCAGCCTGCCAAAGACAATGATGGTGCACTTCTACACCGCCATCATTGAGTCCATCCTCATCTCCTCCATCACCATCTGGTACGTTCACATCATTCACTCTGCAGAGAAGGTGATTGGCTGCAATCTTCCTTCTCTCCTGGACCTGTACGCCTCCAGGACTCTGAGGCGAGCAGGAAAGATTTCAGCTGACTCCTCCCACCCTGGTTACAAACTGTTTGAGACTCTCCCCTCTGGCAGGAGGCTGCGGTCCATCAGGACCAAAACCTCTCACCACAAAAACAGCTTCTACCCGTCTGCAGCTAGCCTCATCAACAAGGCCCGGGCCCCCAACTGACACACCCCCTTTCAAATAATACAATTGTCTCTGCACATGTAAATATCACTTCATGTCATATCATGCACAACCTGGCACATTCCACATATTTGTTGTTAATTTGTTGATTAACTGCCCCTAGGTGTGCCAAAAACGAGCTCAAGCTCAGAGGGGACCATGCCTTTGCTGTGGCAGCTCCTAAACTGTGGAATGACTTCTCTCTACACATTAGACAGGCTTCTTCACGGTCTAGTTTTTAAATCTCATCTTAATACCACTCTTTTCCTTGGCCTTTGGCACCTGAAGTTGACATGCTGATTGTACTGATTTTATTGTATGGTTGTTTGGCTTTATTTGTATTTCATACCTCGTGTGAGCAATGTATTTCATGTCTGTTTTTTATTTTCTGTACAGCACTTTGTGCCAGCTTTTGTTTTTTAAGTGCTCTATAATAAAATTTGATTGAATCATTGATTGAACACAATGAGTGCTCACACCAAATATTGACTTGATTTAGATATTTCTTACGTTCACTGACTTTGCATTTCTTAATTGATAAGTATACCCTATTAACATGTCTATTTAGCATTTTTTCCACCCTTACCCCTTTGCACAGTAGAACATTGTTTCTAATTGCGTATATAGTAATATTTAAATGTCAATTCCTAGTCGGGATGTAATCACTGGGCAGCTCACAGTGCAGTATAGAGGTGTACCTTGAGCAGGATCCTCATGGTGCTACAGGAGTGGGCAGGGTGGAGCTCCAGCAGCGTCTCCTCAGGACATCTGGAACTGGTGGAGAGGAGCAGCAGTAACACACATCTCCAGCATCACTCTGAAACAACACACACAAGAATAAGAAAAGATGCAGATATTAATTTTAGGCAGGTTTTTATCAAAGCATATTCCTAATTTCTCTGTTGTGAGTATATTTGACGATATTTTGGTTAAGAAGTCTCACTTTTGTCTGATCTGCTTCCATTTGATGTTAATGCTGTCTGCTGCAAACTCATCAGTTCCTGTAGTACATTTCCACATTATGCTCTCTGTTGCTCTCACTTTTGCGTTTTAACACAAATACTGCACACCACTTTAATCAACACAATGCTAACTTAGAGTATGGCCCATAGACTGTAAAAAAAGTGGGTGTAGCTACCATGACATCAATGGCTGGTTTGTGGACTCCTGTTCTGAAGCCTCCATTTTGCTATTTTGGCCGCCGCCATCTTGGTTTTTGAACTAGAACTGACTATATTTGGACAAGACGGGGGAGCTGGGGAGGATACGCATTACTACACCAGACAGTTTACTGTGTTAGCTTATTTTGTTGTTTATTTTTATGTTTTGTATCAGTTATTTTATCTGCCTTGTCTGTGTGTTGGGTTGTAGTTCTTGTTTGTTTCTTGTCTTGCCTGCCTCTTGTGTTCAGTCTGCCCGATTACCCTGATCTGTCACCTGCTGTGCTCCTGACCTGCTTGTTTGCCCTGTATAATTAGTTGTCTGTTTCTGGTCATTGTAGAGTGTGGAGTGTCTTGCTTGTCTCTGTGCTGCCTGATCTGTTGTTCAGACTGGACAACATCAACTGTCTGTATGCCTGATTTACTTTGTGGTTTGGGATTAAAACCCTTGCTACTGATATCAGCTCTCCTGTGTCGTGCATTTGGTCTCATATCTGCTAGTCACTCACCGAATCTTTTTTAGAGGTGCTGGGACTGAGAGCTATGTGGACAAGAACCAGCTATATCAGTCATAAGGAAGCTATCGTGTCGCTAACCAGGACGAAACTGTACGCGAGGCCGGAGTAG
>NW_024043109.1:0-50000 GCF_014851395.1 Micropterus salmoides | reverse complement strand
CTGAATCAAAATAAACAGAAGCATCACCTTCAACATGTGACAAAATTTTCCCAAGGTCCCAAACACATTTCAGGAACCTCATAAGTGAGCTGGCTCAGGTTTTACCGTGTGACCTACGTGTGAAAAATTATCAAACAATATCCCCTGTCTCGGTTCAGATACAGTCTTTGGCATCGGATGACACCTAAACTAGCTGCATTCACTGATGAAGACTGTGGCGTGATGTAAAGATCCTAAAAAGCAGGAAGCAGACCTTTTTTAATTGAGATTATTTTAATAGACATACTATGAGTGTGTTCATGGTGATGAAGGAACATGTCACTTAATGCAACAATGAGGCTTATTAATGCGTTTTTAATACTTTTTGGACAACAATGAAGCTCTATGGCTCAAAGGGAAGAAGAGATATTACACACACAAAAATACTTTTCATTGGGTTTGTTGACAAGAATAAAAGATTATTAAAAGCCTTATCCTTTAAGAGCAGTTAGTATAGGTAAAAGTAAAGACCAAAACTTCTAACTGCTCTTGCCAGTAAAGCAGAATTACATCACGTTAAATCACCTAAAAAATGAAATGCATTTCATTATAAACACTTCTAATATTATAAGTCATTGAGGTCAAGATAAGACAGGTCAGGTGAAGATTATTTGGGTCCAGATCAGAACTTTGTTCCTGTATTCAAATGTGTGTGATTTACCTTTTGGCAGGTTGACCTTCAGAGCAGTGAGAAAGAGAAGGAGAGGCTCTCAGCAGAGCTGCGAAGGTCGCAAAACGTTGTGCAAAACATGGACGACCTGAAGAGTGAGAACCAGGAGTTACGTAGGAGGCTGTTGCAGGCGGAGGCTCTGCAGGACTGTCCAGATGACGGTCTAAGGGTGGGAACAAATTAAAACCGAAGCTGAATTCATTTCTTTTAATTACAAACAACAATAACATTATTTCCCTCTATGCTAAATGCTCAACGCTATGTCCTCCTCTTCAGGTGCAGTGTCAGACTCTTACCTGCCAGCTACAGGATACTCAGGCGAAGTTGGCGGCTGAGAAGGAGCAGTCAAAAAACATCAGTAGACGAGTTGAGGGTCTGGACAGAGAGCTCAGTCATGTCAAGGATCAGCTGGAGAATGTGATCTCATCATATGAGGAGGCACAACGGAAAAATAGCAAACAAGAGGTAAACTCAAGCAAAAATCTAGACTTTGATTGATTGTACTATGAGGCCAAAAGTATGTGGACAGTTTGGCTGGAGCTGTTTTTTGCTATTTTAAGCATTTTAAGCTGTTTTTAGATGCTTTTATTTATTATTTGGGTTCTCTGAAAGAAGGCTGTCCAAGAGTTGTGCATAAAACCAGATCCATAAAGTCTTTATAAGTTCTCCCAGCTGGTGTGGAAGAACTGGTCTACACAGAGCCTCAACCACATCCAACACCTCTGGGATAAACCGTATCACTGTCAGCCAGACCTCAGTGTCACTAATGCTGTTGTGGCTGAATGGGAGCAGCTAGGTTCAAAAAGCTGGTGGAAAGACTGAAACCAGAACAGCGGAGGCTGTTATAGCAGCAGATTAATGCCTGTTGTTTTGGAATAACATGTTCCACATACTTGAGGCCATATAGTGTATAAGTCATGTTTGAATTCTGCGTGTGTTGAAACAAAAACTGTGGCTTGTTTCCCTTCATTTTTCAGATACTGCTAAAGGAAGCGCATTTGATGATCGCAGATAAAGAAGGCATCATAGAAGAGAAGGAAGACCTCATGAGGCTCGTGAGACATGAGAAAGAAGAGCTTGCTAGAGAAAACCAGGTACGTTTACGCAAACAGTCTCGATCCACAGGGTCACTAAGTGATTTTAAACTGTACTTGTTTTGTTTTTTCTGTCAGAGTCTCATGAGTGGTATCGAGCGGATGCGCAGTGCTTATGCTGAACTCCAAGCAGCTCCCCCTGCCGACTCATCATACATGCAGCCTGACATCACCTCACCCCTTGACACCACTTCATCCATCCATGAATGGCAACAGCAGGAGACACCTGAAGAGGCTGAGCACCTGTATGAGACCATAGGTGAGTATCAGGCTCTGAAATACACACTCATAAGCATAGGCGGGAATTACATTTTGCCATAAAACGACTGTCACCCCTCCCCGCGATGGTAAACATGGAAAAGTAGTGTTGAATAAAGATGCTTACGTTGATTTCAGCTCGTAGTGTTTGTATGTGGGTGTTTTTAATGGGAATGTGGATCTTTCAGATCACTTTGAGAAGTACCTGTGATCTCGTTCCACATTTTATTGTGTGTCATGTAATGTGGGGAACTGGTCTTGGTCTCTTTTTCAGAAACTCTGTCCTGGTTACTTGAGAGAATCTCTAGACCTCGGTAATGACAGACAAGACTAGCTTTTAGGGTTGGGCAATAGATACTGACAGACCACACACATTTTGCCATATTATTTAAAACATCTCTTAGACCTTAATGGGCAATTTAGCAAAGTCTCTGCTTTATGGAAATTTGGATTTTTATATGATCAATGTGATGACGTACATTGATTTGTCGGGTGTTTTATTTGTTGGATTAACCAAAAACAGACAGTTTTACCCAGTAACTGTTTCCCCAATAGTTTTTCCAGAACTATATAAATATTTCAATAGAGGGATACAAAATTACATTTATAGAACAAGTTTCTCCTAAACAACAAAAGTCAGTGACAATAATCGTAAGCTGCATCTGTAGAATAAACAAGAATTGTTTTATCTCGTGTTAACCAATTTCTTCTTTCCTTGCAGGGAGTGTTGCAGACCCAGTAGAGGTAAGTCAAATGACTTCTCAGGAGTAATTTGTACGGTATATCACCTGTCCCATCACTCATGTGATTCCTATCCAAAACATGAGTTGTGTGTCATCTATTTGTATTTTCTCTCTCTAAACTTTCCAATCATGTTGTTGTTGAGCAAAGAAGCCCTTTGCATGTTTTCTCTGACACTATGAACACATTGTAAAAGTGGTAGATCATCTTAGCTTGAAATAACTTATACAAACAAACAAATTAAAGGTTAAAGCAACTGGACCCGAGGCAACTCTGGATAACAAATCTCCCTCCCTCACGTGGTCTCTGCATATCCACACATGAGCCTGAGAGTGACTCGTCTGTTTACAGTTTATTTTTGAAGCGGACTTAAAACATAATCCGCTCCCTATTATGTTACCACAGGCTAATAAGCTGTCTCTCCATTTCTATTCCCAGCAGTCGTTGGTGTGTCGTCACTGCCAGGAGAGCTTCCCCCTCATAACCCAACAGGAACTGGAGCAGCACGAGCAGAGTCACAGAGTCTGTCCCTTCTGCACGATGATCTGTGACAACATGGAGCAGTCTGTGTTTGAAGATCACGTCTACAGCCACGAGGTGTGAGAAAGTCACCGGGTGTGATTCAAATGTCTGGAGGGGAAAAATGTCTTACAAGGTGGTTGGTCATGTGTAAAAGGACCACGCTGATATTTTTGCACAATTTACTGCAAATTACTGTTGACTATTTTCCAAAGCATACTGAAGTTTTCTACCTTCCAACAGCTATTAGTGTCCATCGTGCGTTCAGTCTGCGGGAGAGCCAGCTGACTTGAACCCTGCCTGAGTTATGCAATCCATCACTGTGAACACAGTGTTCTCATTTATTTTGGTCAGATGTTATCACTGTTATGCATTTAGTGGAGCTGGTTTTTAAAGGTCTGCAGTGGATTACCACACAACATTTTTGACATGTGTCAGTATGGTACCCAAAAACACAAAACCCTTATTTTCTTTAAGCGAAGATGTATTTTGCCTAAAATAAGACACTGAATTCACATTTTCTAATTACTTATAATTAAATCACCAGCAACAGTCCACTAGACACAAGTTTCTGGCTCTCCCTTCTTTAGTGTGTGTGTTAAGCACAAAACAAGTCTACGAACGTTCATGCATGTAGTTTAGCCAGTTATGAAATGTAAGATGAATATTTGCAATATTTGCTGTAATGGACTTGTGCTCATGGATGGTACATGTAGCACCCTAAAAGATCTTAAATATAATAGTTAGTAGAGCCCGTTTCTCTCTTTGTTATGTAGAAAAGTGGCAAAATTCTGATTTAAACCCTAAAGAAGTACTGATGTTCGATACCCAGCCCTACACAACTCGTTTATTATAATAAATAGTACAAAAATAAAAGTAGGCTTGATGTTCACAGTTAAATTAATTTTAAACCTATGATATGCTTTGGAAAACTAACAGCAGTAAGGTATATATGATTTGGAGATATGCTTAAACAATGGAACGGTCCTTGAAGTCGATATAAAATTGTAATTTTAAATAACGACGGCACATTTAAAACTTGATATATTAACCACAATATAGCTTTGCACTTATCTGAGGAACTTCTGATCTACTATAACCAGATCACACTGATGTAAGTGTTTATTACCCAAGTTTCTGTAGATTTTAAAATGTACATGACAGAATGTATTGTTGATATGAGGCTGAGCAATGATCCAAAGTGAATTGATATCAATGATCAATTCAAATGAATAAATGTAAGTGCATTTTAAGTCCTGCTAACGTAATAAAAGTTGAGTTAAACTGCTAGAAGGCAGCCGGTGTAGTCTTTTCTTTCAAAGTTACCGTTTATGCATGAAAACTTAAACAATTACTTGTTCTGTACATTGAGTATCACCCTCAAACAGACACCAGCAAGACGACATAAGATCTCAGACTGAACTTCAGTGGAGTGGAAATCAAACTGCTCTCAGTGACTCCAACAATGTCAGTGCACACGTTGCATAGATGGTACTGAGGAGGCGATGAGGAAAGTTTTCCCTCTTTGTGTCCAGAAAATGATATCAGAGGAAGTCCATCCAGCCTGCCAGTTCCATCACACGAGCCTTCCCACCAGGCACAGTTTTGTTTACTAACAGGTCTCTAAAGCCGCCACCAGCTAGCGGTCCAGGTCCCCCCTGTCATTTCTTAAGGTGTCATCTGATTGGCCTCCTCTGGTGTGACGTCACGCGAGGTTATCTCTGAGAAGAGGGCTGGCAGCCAGTACTGTGCTTCTCCAGCTGCCTGAGAGTCCAGCCAAGCCAAGCCTTCTTTCAGCAGGTGATCCTGGATATGTGAGAGGTGGTCGAAGGTGATGCACTTTACAGAGTTTCTGCAGGGTTTCTTCAACTTAAATTTAAGACTTGAATGTAATTTAATACTTTTTTCCACTATCATATCGAACAACATTTAAAAATATGATGGAAAAGGACAACGTGGCGTAGAATTAGTTATTATAGTACTATAATTTTGGGGCTGCAACTAAAAAATTTCATAATCGATTAGTCTGTTGTTTATGTTCTATTAATTGTTAAAAAAAATTTAACTGTGAAAGTTAAGTATAACATCTTCAATTTGCCTGTTTTGTCCAACCAACATACCAAAAACCCAAAGGTAATCAATTGTTGTCGTATATGACACAGAAAGCATCAAGTCCTCTCATTTGAGAAGCTCAAACCACAGATTATTTGGCACGTTTGCTTAAAAAAATAACTGAAATGATTCATCAATTATGAAAACAGTTGCCAATAACTTTTCTGACGATCAACCAACCAATTAACTGACTAATCACTGTAGCTGTAAATAATTCATAATGATAATTAACCTTGAGCGGGAAAATGGACAGATGGATTAATGAATGCAAATTAATTAAAAGATATTTTCTAAAAAGTGACACTTGCCCATTATGAGAAAACTTTTTAACTAACATTACCACCGAATGCAGGCAAGAGACCATGAAAATTGCATTTTACAACGTTTTAATATCTTCTAAGATATTGCTCAAGACCTGCAGGAACTCTGCTTTAAAGCAGGAGTGGTCAAACTGTTACATAGTGACATAGCGATGAGCCGATATGCACTTACCAGGACGTGACAAGCTCGCTCCTTCTCCCATTTTAGACTGCCCTTGATCTCACTCACTGTGACGTAGCCCTTTTTCTACAAATTAACAAAGAAACAAACGGCCATAAGAACAAATAGTAAACCCACAATCTGTAAAACTGGCGGCTACATCGATCTATTAAAAGGAATGAACATACAGTAAAACATTTGTTTTATTCAAACATGACAGGAACATTACAGATAATGCTGCAAAGCTCACGCAATATTTGGCACCTGGTGCAGCAGAGGGAGGAAGAAAAGTGGAAGATAGTGGCGAAAATCTCAAGTGACGGACTTTAAAACATGTTTTGCTGTTGAATTACTTTATAGCCCTGTTACTTATGTGTTTCTAAAACATTTTATCCACACTGTGCTCCCTATTTTTTAAATTAACCAACTAATTAAAAAGATTTTTTTCTTAAAACAAATACTTAAATGCCAAAATCTACACTAAAACTGTTTTTGGTCATAAGATTTGCTCCGGTCTATACTGGCTTCTAAACATGATTTAAATGCAAGTGGTGGAGAACAAAATCCACAGTCTTAGTTTGTTTTTTTAAATATGTTCTAAAGTTGAGCTAATAAGAGGTATTGAAAGTAAAGGGCTAAAAAAAAAAAAAAATTGAAATCTATACAAGTTGTGATCTTACCTACTGCAGCTCAGGTAGGAAACAAAGAGGGATTTTGGAAGAGACTCACTTTGTGTGTCCAACTCCGCTGAAGCCAGATTTTAGCTTCAGCTGGATTTATTTTTACACAGAACAATGACTGTGGATTTTGTCCTATCACTTACACTGAAATCGCATCACGACAGTTTGTACAGGAGAAACGTTTAAAGACCAAAAAAACTCTTTCAACCTACATATGGGCATTGATGTGAGTAGTGTTAACCAGACTTGAACCCATTTTTAACCTATACTTTAATTTGGCAAATGCAATGAACTCTTAGAGAACAAGACAGACTTGGTCATGTTCGTCATATTTTGGACATAACTGATGTGTCTTCTCAATAAGCATGAATCAGCTTCTTTCAAGTTTACATCCTCTGCACAAACACACACCCTCCCCCGAGTCATTTTGAGAAGTACTGGCTTTGACTACTTGACGACCCCTGTGAATGGGAACTCGCCAGTCCATTAAATGCTGTAGATCCCATAATACATCCTCTCCTCAATCTCCTCATTTATTAGTTAGAATATAAATGTATGCTGCCTGTTTTAAGAGTTTAGTATAAATGTTACCGCCTACAGTACAACTGCACCCAAGCACAGTTAAAATTTACTCACATATAGTATGTAAATATGGCTGAATGTGTATCCTCTAAGCTAGAGTTAAACAGATAAATCAGCCGATAAGTAAAAGAAACTGCAGTAAAGAAATGCCAAAGTATGTTTTGGGTAATTTAGACACAGCTGAAGCATTTTAATGTTACTGCCACTGCATTTGATTCAAACTGGTGTCATGTTGGACTTCGGACTTAACAAACATGAGACCCGACATATAAAACTGCAGACACATTTACATAATGTGAAGTGGAAGTCTACCAGAGTCTCTACACTGATAAAGACTACATGAGTTCAGTACCGCAGAGTTTTGAAAATGTCGATTAAAAACAACAGAATCTGAGTGAAAATTTAGTTAACAAAGCACATAATATCTTAATTTGTGATCAACAAAGCTGTGACATATCTGATATATATGAAAATCAACCCGGGAGCTGCGTCTCACCTCGGCCAGCTGTAGAACTACAGTATGGTCCATGTTGAGCTCTGCTGGGACTGACTGGACCAAGTAAGAACCACCAACAGGAATCACCCCAAAGCCATTTCCCATCACCTTCAGTTTCTTAATGGCTCTCATCAGGTCGTCTCTGGGAAGCACAAATTTAATGATTTCAATAATCATACAAACCGAGGCCGAGACATGGGCATTTAATAATCCAAATTTGACTTCTAGATGAGTAAGAAAAGTGTGTTCTTGGATAATAGATAGTGCAGTTGTGTAAATACAGATCAAATAAAGCAGAACATTCTCTGCTTTTCCGTTTTATTTAATTAGTGACACTTACTGGCTCACGTCCTGAGCGTATTTACCTCTTCCCTTCAGTACTCTCTGATGGAGTTCATCCAAAGTAATAAGCCCTGAAAGGAAATACACGTAAACATTATTTATCATCGTGTCTACTTCAGGCAGGAGTCACTGTATATTTACTGTGCTGACATGCATGATAACGAGGATGGAGTTGAGATCTTCACCTCCTCGTTACAATCAAACATTTATTACCCAGACAAATTACAAACCTCCATTTCTGTGTTTCAGGGCGAGGCACACTTCAATAATCTGTACACCGAGCTCATAGTAGAAGTCACCTACGCCAAGCATCTCAGACCAAAAACCTTTGCCAGCTGTGGAAGAAAAAGAGGTTTAAAGGATATTTAAAACATATGATTTCAACATTTTTACGAATTATGTTGCATATGTTTCTCACAGGCAAGTGGGTCAACTCCAATTGTGGCACACATTTCCTGAAACTGAACCCTGAACTCGGAGCTCTTTCGGATTTCTTGTTTATGCTTGCTGGCAAACTCCTCCAGGTTGGACTTGAAGGTCTCCAACTGCTTAGACATCTGTCAGAAAAACAGAAACGGTAATTAAATGATGCAAATAAAATAAATGCATGGCTGTGACAGTGTTGTGACTGGAAGCAGGGACAGTACAAGGGTTGCAACGGTATGAGATTTTCAAGGTTTCATGGTATTACACTATTAGTAGTAGTATCACCAGTTACCATGACCCTTAAATGAATGAAAACAGAAAGGTTCTTTGGTTAAACAAGTACTTATTATACACTGTGTCCTGACAGACATGAAACTTGACATCATCTTAAAATATATATATTTTTTAATAAAACTAACACGGTAGAATTGTTACATGGATAAATCTGATGCTTTTTTTTAAGTGAAACTCTTTAATCTATTGGCATCTAAAGAGTCTTTTCAGTGTTTTTAATAAAAAAAAAATAATAATAATAGGAGAGAACTCACTTGGACAATCTGGTCCTCTGCAAGAACAGTTCCTCTTTCCTTATATTTGGCCTAAAGAGGAGAAATAACCACAGGTGAGCCGTGAAGGTAAGTTACCTGTCCAACACAAATGTTCAGTAACAAACTGTCACGTTACCTCTGCGAGCTTCTTTTTGGCAATAGCTCCCGCACCAACACCTCTCCGATGCATTTTCCTGATGTCTGGTACACAAATACACGCAGACTCTAAACTACGAGTGTGTCTATTGTTGATTAATATCAGGTAAGATGCTTTTAAGGTTGTAGGTGAGTAATAAAAGTTAAGTTAGCTAAAATAACATCAACGTTAGCCGGAGGATTTTTCTTGTTGTTGTCACCAACTCTCCTCCTCAAAACGCGCTTCTTCGATAACTTTATCTTTCACATTAGTAGCCCGATAGTAAATTAAACTTAAGAAGGATTAAAAAGTGCCGTTTTCGGGACATGTAGCGAAAAAAAAACAGCCACTTTAAGACATTAATGTTCCCATTTTGAGTGCACGGAAGTAAAGTTCTTCCTGGTCGGTGACGTCAACGATTTATTGTATACCGCCCCCTGGTGTCTCGGCGGAAATGACAGGCCAGCAACATTTTAAATGATTTATACACAACTAACATGTCAAAGTCGAAGTGGGGGAGACAACAATTAACAACAGAATAAATCAGTTAATAAAGGTGAAGTGTCAGTAGTAGCAGAGTCTACTGTAGAAAATCTAATTTCCTGTGAAGAATCAATAAAGTGTCTATCTATCTATCTGTCTATCTATCTATCTATCTGTCTATCTGTCTGTCTGTCTGTCTGTCTGTCTGTCTGTCTATCTATCTCTCTGTCTATCTATCTGTCTATCTGTCTGTCTATCTATCTATCTATCTCTCTGTCTATCTATCTATCTATCTATCTCTCTGTCTATCTATCTGTCTATCTCTCTGTCTATCTATCTGTCTATCTGTCTATCTATCTGTCTATCTATCTGTCTATCTCTCTGTCTATCTATCGGTCTATCTCTCTGTCTATCTATCTGTCTATCTGTCTATCTATCTGTCTATCTCTCTGTCTATCTATCTATCTATCTATCTATCTCTCTGTCTATCTATCTGTCTGTCTGTCTGTCTGTCTGTCTGTCTATCTCTCTGTCTATCTATCTATCTATCTGTCTCTCTGTCTATCTATCTATCTCTCTGTCTATCTATCTATCTATCTATCTATCTGTCTCTCTGTCTATCTATCTGTCTATCTATCTATCTATCTATCTATCTATCTATCTGTCTCTCTATCTATCTCTCTGTCTATCTATCTATCTATCTGTCTGTCTGTCTGTCTGTCTGTCTGTCTGTCTGTCTGTCTGTCTGTCTATCTATCTATCTTTAATTTAAATAATGTATAGCCTACCTCCCCAGAAAGGACCACAATGGAAATAATCTTTTTGGCTTTATTGTGTTTTTTATCCTTTTGATTGCCAATTTTATAGTAATAATCAATAAAGAAGGTGAATCAATCAATTAAAGTACTTGATTATTAGTACAGAAAATATTTATGTTATCAGCAAAATGTACTTAAATTATAATAAGTAAAAATCTAGGAAATTTAACTTTCAGTAATCAATGCTATATATAATATTAATGCATCAATGCGTTAGCATAAATCTTACAGCTGCAGATCAAAGTTTTAACTATTTTATAGGTATTATATACAGTAAGGTACTTTAATCCATTGGTTCACAGCTCAGGGTCTGGCACATCAAACAGCTCCCAAGATAAATCTGAGTGTTCGTGAGATGATTAAGAAGATAAAACTAAGTTCTGTGCCCCATATTTGTACTTTACTTTTTTCTCCAATTATAGACATTTCAAACACGACAAGCTTTTTATAAGACATCCGAGCCAGAAGGATCGGTAAACACTGGTCTAGTCTTTAATAATAAGTTGTGTTCTATAAGTTTATTATATGTTTTAATTTGAAAAGTAACTAGCAACCACATCTGTAGTAGAGTTGCACAATATGTTGACTCAATATTGTTATCGCAATATCACATTGTGCAAAATGATATCAAAAATGTTGCAGAAAGTATGCAATATTCAATTTATTTTGTGGTTTGATGCGTCTGTAGCTGTGTGGCTGCTTGAAACTGCAATATAATGATCTTGTTTACTGTCACATGCAAGTGTGCACGGGTCCACCGCACAAACATGGAGCGTTCCACATGACATGTATGGATGGTTCTGCAATGTGTGAGTGAAGAGAGAAAGAAGGAAAAACAAAGCGAGTCAGAAGTGTGAAAGAAAAGAAAGGACAGAAAAGTAAGAAGATGAGTAGCTCAGGGTGAAAACGAAGGGGAAATATATCAGAAACAGGGCCCATCAACTGTTTTCACACATGTTTAAGAATATCGAAACAAATATAGTTATCACATTGTATTTATTTGTCTTATTATGATTATTTATGGTATTTTTTGTGTATTATTATAACTGTTAAACCTAAATAACAAAATCATAATAGGTAAATAAATGTAGTGGAGGCAGCAGACTGAAGACTCAGTTTAGTGAGTCAAAGTAATCTGCAGTGTTTTATTTCTTATACACTATGTTTCCAATAAAAGAAAATACAACATCACTGTTGTAACTCAATCTCAGGTCATTTTATTTTGTTGTGTGATGATTTGTCTTATACAAGGTGGCTTTACACTACACAGAAAATCACACACTACACTTTATCCAAACTTTTAAAATGTCAAAAGGAAAGATCAGAAGATGATGATGATGATTTTCCACAGTGCCTCTGCACCTTTTTGGATCCTAAAAAACAGAATGTGAGATATGGTGTTAAACACAGCAAGACTCACCAGTTTATACGACATGAAAAAGGGAAAACACACCTAGATGTTTCTCTTCTGCGTCTCACGCTGACTGAGCTTCAGCAGCTCGTTGTGCAGGCGCTGCTCTGGATCTTCCTCCGCAGTGGCCAACCTGTGAGAGCAGCAATCACTTGCATAAATCTGTTCTTCCTGCTTTTGCTCAAAATCTTTTGCGGTTATTGGGTGACTTACTCGCTTTTTTTCTGCCTTTGAGTGAGCAAGAAATCCACAAAGTTTTTCTGCACCATTGAATCCATGATTTTGCTGATTTCGCTGGCGATGGCCGACTCAGCGTACCTTCTCGCCACGTGCTGCTCGTCTTCACTGAGACTTTGCAAAGACACAAATATGACATCAAATGAGCAGAGCTGCAGCTGATGATTATTTTCATATTTATGATTAATCGTTTGGTCGATGAGAAAAAAGGTTTTTAAATAAAGAAATCTAGTCTTCAAAAGTCTTGTCTGACCAACAGTAGAGCTGCAGCTAACGATTGTTTTCGCTGTGGATTATTTTCTCGATTATTCGATTAGTTGTTTGGTTTATAAAATGTCAGAAAATGCTGAAAAATATCGATCAGTGCTTCCCAAAGCCCAAGGTGACGTCCTCAAATGTCTTGTTTTGTCCACAACTCAAAGATATTCAGTTTACTGTCATGGAGAAATAAAGATTTTTGGGGGTGTTTTTGCTTGGAAAACAGCTTAAACGATGAATCGATCATAAAAATAGTTGATTAATCTAATTTCAGCTCTACATGTGAGCCACATTGTTCTCACTGTATTAGTTCAGCTGAATAATTAAACTGACGACACCGTCAGACAAAGCATTAAATGGGCTAAATGGTTTAGCAACAAATGTCTTTATATAAAAAACACTATCGGTGTAATGTAACAAATTACATTTGAGCAAAGTACTTTACTTGAGTATTTTATTCTTATGCTACTTGTGTTTCTTAGGTTGTTGATTAAAGTGATTAGTTTTTTACGTTTCTGTGTGTATTTACATCTGAACATCCCCTCTGGTGATCAGCAAAGGCTGTTCTTATCTTACCTTATCTTAAAAAATTATGAATCCTTCAGTGTAATGTGGGAAAACAAGCACATTTAGAGCCCAGTTTAGCTCTGTGAGACTAACCGCATCTCTTCAGGTTGAGTGTTTGCCCCTGCAACATGCAGCGCTCCAGTAAACAGGCACACAACCAAAACTTCAAACAGCACCTTCATGATGATCTTGAAGCAAAAATACAGATTTTTCAATTAGATGAGAGCTTGTCAAGGATAATCTATTGCTTTACACAAAACCAAGAGGAACAGTAAACATTTAATATGGTTTAAACCAAGTGCCTGAACAACTACATGAATTTTTCTATATGTTTCCTTACCTTTAAATTGAGATATCTTTAAAACAGGCAGTGAGAAGTGTTACTTACCCTGGTGGGTTGCCTTCAGAAAACTGGCTTTTATACAGTTTTCTCAGAGGTAATATGTGTCACACGGCAGGAAAGTGAGCAAGAAAAACATTTTATTTCCCCCACATTAAAGCACTAATGAAACACACATGCACAGGTGACTACTGATAACCGACGGAATAATGAATTTGGAGAGTGAATTGATTTGACTCTCCTAAAGAGTCGGTGCTGCGTTAACAACCCACAGGAAACATTCATGGACCATTAAACTAATGATAAAGTGGCACTTTAGCAGCGTATGAAAAATTAATGGTTTGTTGTTAATACATGAGGATGAAGGTGTAAAGTGTAGGCCGAAATGTTCAGTATCAGGATGTTTGCATCATTTCTGCCGTGGAAACAACCTGCTGTCAGGTGACTTTTAATGCACCAGCTTGGCGTCTACATACACATATCCTTTCAGAGTAGTAATGAAATTCATATTTTACAAACCAATACCCTAATACTCTTTTACCATTATTTTATCTTATTACAGGTGTTTTTACTCTTCTATTATGAGAAAACACTCTGCTTTCAGGTTATTATCTCATTTTGAGCAGTGGTGTTTGTGATTTTCTTACCTTTGGTTTATTAGAAAAGTAGTAATGTACAATGTACAAATCAGTAGTGGCATATAACTAAATACATTTACTCAAGTACTGTAGAGAGATTTAGATAATTGAGAGAGATTTAGAATTAATAATGAATATTCTTGCACTTTTTGTCAAAAACAATTTCATTGTCATTTGTTTTATAAATGTATGTAAAGTAGAATATTTTGGTTGGATTCCCTTTCAAACTTTCCTTAAAAAGGAAAACTGGAACTGGAAAAAGACATTCTTATATGTTTTGAAAGAAATGAGAAGAAATATATATATATACTCAAGAAATAGTCAAGAAGAAAAAATGGGCAGACTTTGGACACTTTTACCCAGAACTGCATCAATATAGCATCACAATCAAAGACAATCAAGACTAATTATGTCCTTGACAAATTTCTTATGGACCAATGATATCTTATTTTGAATCTACTGTTCCTCTTTCTTGTTTCTTTTCTATCTTGTTTCTCTTCCTTTATTTTGTACATGTACCGCTTGATGTTTTGTGTTTATAATCTCATTATATATTTTCAATCGAAAATAAAAAATATTTTTTTAAAAAGAAAGAAAGAGAGCTAAAAAAGTTGTAAGACAAGCAGGGAGCAACTGCAGCAGGCTGCATGCACGATAATACGCTGATACTTACTTAAGTACCTTTGAATGCAGTACAGAGTATTTCTACGCTGTAGTATTACACGTGAGTCCTTGTGTTATGTAAATGTTCAATTGCCCCCCTGTTGATTACATAATTACGGTGCCATGTGTGGTGGACTGCAGACGTGTCGCCCCCTGCTGGCGCTCTTCGGATCAAAACCTTCAAAACACAAGAAATGGACAGCCAACAAATTACGCATGCGCAGTAGTCGGCGCTTTAAAACAAGTCTTGAGGAGGGAACATGAAGGCACTTGCAGGTGGAGTTACACTCGAGGTAGGCTTCAAACACAAATAATGCACGTTAGTAAAAACACGTCTGTCTGATTATGAGTGTTACGACGTGGTGGTTGCAGTTGCTTCTCTCCCGAAACGCATTTTGTCGGTTAAAGTAGCCGGTCGACGTTAGCCAGCTAGCTAGCTGTTATTGTTTTTCATGATTTCGCGAGAACCAAAATGGAGGAGATGGCTGCTGCCAGTGTCCTACAGCAGCCACTCCCGAGTCCTTGTTTGAAGCCCTCGCACTGTAATGTCTGCCCTGACGCACCACCGAGTTTAATTCTCCCTAACCGGACTAGTTTGTCTCCAAATTAGCGCCTGTGCACTGTGCTAATGTAGCTTAGCTTGAATTTCAAACCCGGCGAACGGTTTAAGTAAAAGGATGCCCGGGATCAGGCACACTTTGTGTTTTACAGTTTTCTCCGGGGTTGTCCAAGTGTTGGTAGTTAGTGCATATATTTAACTCCCACTTTAGAGACACGGTGCCTCGGACAGCAATAACACAAATGTCTCTATTTGTCTTTGTTTTGCAGGACAGCAGCTGCTAAGTTTTCATGGGAGGTAGCTGTGAAATGCATCGCCGAGGCGTTGCAGGATGAAAAGTCGTCGTGGTCGCCATGACTCTGAGAGCCACACTGTTTCCAAACACAGGATTCAAGCAGGACGCGGACACCGTCGACTTTGACAAAACGCAGCATTTCGGGGCCTCCGCCGGGAGTCCCGTGAGCCTCAAGAAGGAGCCCTGCGACTTTGTTATAGATGTTCAAGACGTGCAGCGGGGCGAGATCCCGAGCAAATCAAAGGACTTAGACCAGAAATACATGACAAGCAAAGTTTCCCTCGCTGCCACAGTTGCAGGAGTAGTTCAAGGTGACAATAAAACTGTGGGGATATTGTCCCCTGTCAGACAAATGGGGGGTGAGGGAACCCCAGTGAAAGGTAAACCCCTCTCTGCTGACAACATGGAAAACCCTCAGATGGCTGTGAACAATAATCCTAAGGATGCCGGTGCAGATGACAGCGTGAAGGGGCTTGTCCCAGGAGTCCTTGGCACTGCATCCATTGAACTTTCCTCTGAGGGCAAGTGGAGGAACATCAGGAAGACCCCTGCTAATCCCCACACACAGGCCAACTGCCTCCGACAGATTCTCCTCCTGCAACTGGACCTCATTGAACAACAGCAACAACAGCTGCAGTCCAAGGACAAGGAGATAGATGAGCTCAAAGCAGACAAGGAGACGGTATGTAAAATAGTATTTTACCTAATCAGGATGTGGTATCTAATGTTTTGATTTTGGCATTTAAGATTTGTTCTCCTCTTTCGCAGCTTCTTGCACGCATTGAACGCATGGAGCGTCGCCTGCAGCTCACAAGGAAGGATCCGCCGCGTGACAAGCGCCTTTTCCAGCCCCTGGAGCCATGGACCCCTGACAAGGAGGACATGTGGGATCTGGATGTAGAGGAGAGTCAACAGCCAAACTCAGCCACTCCACTCCCCTTTAGTCGGGGTGGCAAAGGTCAAAAGAGGTAAAATAAATTGTGCCAGACAGCACTGGCCTTTGCTCATGTGCCTTGTCGTGTTAAATAAAGCCACATTAATGAAATGCATGCAAAAAGGAGAAATTGTGGTCTTTCACAGTAAAATGTAATCTACTCTGCTCTGTTAAAGATGTAGAATGTCTTCTCATATTGTATTGAAGCTTCAGTGCTTAATTCTTTTCTTTGCACACACAGAAAATCCTGCTTTGGAGATGCAAAAGTCCAGAAATCACGTGGCAAAAGTGCCAAGCTTAGCCCCCAGAAGCCTGAGATTCAGCCTGGCTCGCCCAATCAAAGAGAGCTGCGCAGTAAGGAAACCCCAGAGAAATCAGTTCCCATGAAGTCAGGGACAGAAAGGGACATTGTGCTCCAGTGCAAAGAGGAGCCTGACCTGGGCTGTCAGATTGAGGATCTGCCTTTCATGTCTACTACTGAGATGTACCTCTGTTGCTGGAACCAACCTCCTCTCTCCCCTCTGCGTGAGACTTCCCCTAAAAAGGAGGAAGAGGTGGCCAGTGAGTGGACTCCTCATGTAGTACATGATATGCTGATTGTTTGTAAGCCTAACCTATATCCCATCTTTAATCACTTTATCCATCAAATGCCCCAAACACACTATCTATGAGTAACTTCCTCTCCCTCCTTTTATACCTCCTAGTTCCATCTTGGAGGGAAAATCATATAGAGCCCTTGGATGAGGACTCCTCCTTTAACCCGCCTGAGGTGAGGCGCATCTTAAGTCTTTACATGCTAATAATTCTACCTCCTAGAGTTTGAAAAGTTAGCTCACATTAAATCCAAAAGTATTTAACTCACGGGTTACGTTGTCTACCCATCAAGCCGCTGGACGACAATGTGTTTTTGAAACGCCACGCGAAGCTCGAGTTGGATGAGAAGAGGAGGAAAAGGTACAAATCACTGACAGAAGTTGTTTGAGATTTGAATAAATACGTGCTTGAGTTGTGACTGGAAACTGACTGATACTGAATATTGGAGTTAATAAAATCCAGGATGATAATGTATCGACCAATATTTATTTTTTTAAAGGTAAACATGAAACAGAATTATTAAGGATTTTGTAAAATGTGGTTATTAAAGTGTTGTGACAGGGATATTCTGGACAAAAATATCAGCTTTAATTTGAAAATGAATCATGATTTCAACAGCAAATTAGATGTTAAAGATGAGAAAATGAAACTGATAAAAACCTTAAAATCTGAACTACGATGAAGTAAAATAAACATTAAATGAAGTAGCAGTGGAGAGGGTAAGCTTGTAAATTGAACATTAAATACATTTTTATAGTGAAAGACTAATTGACCTACAGGTACTTTTATTTCTGTGTTAAAACCCGTTACATGACTGTATTATGCAAACAGTTTTATAGAGATTAAGAAAGACCTGAGGGGGGAAAAAAACATCATTGGCACTTCTGTACTATTTCTTTTACACAAATATATTTACACTTTTCCCTTATTATTTACTGTAATGTGTATATACAAGGTCTGAAGTGTGAAAACTAATAATTAAGTAGTAATTTACACATGTAAATACAGCATTCTGTGAAGTCTGTTAGCTACAAATAATTAGTCATCTGTTCCAGCAATAAAGAAAACATCTGACTTTCCAGCTCTGTTGTAACATGAGGGTGGTAACTATGATTTCTGTCTCTCTTCGTGCCATTTTTAAATAATCTTCTGTATTTTCAGATGGGACATCCAGCGAATCAGAGAGCAGCGTATGTTTCAGCGTTTGCAGCAGCGCATGAACAGAAAGAAAGTCGTGCCGGAGACTGAGCCAGAGCTTTCATCCTTCTACCCCGACACTGAAGATGGTACGTCTGTATAACTAAATGTCAAATAAAATCAAATTAATGGGATGTTTTTAAACTGATTTGAGAGATTTTAACTTGACTCTTTTATTTCTGACAGTTGAAACTATAGTGATCACTCCCTTCTTGCCCGTGGTTGCATTTGGCCGGCCGCTGCCCAAACTCTCACAACAGTAAGTTGGAGCAGCATATGTGTTTTTTTTATTTATTTTTTTATCCTTGCAGTCAGCATCATGTTGCGGAAAGGGTAGTAAGCTAGTAGGTTAAAGCTGTATACCAAAGAGATTATTTGGTAAAAGCATGTATGCAAGACATTTTACTCATTTTGGTCATTTGAACAAACTCTAATTTAGCCTTGGCTGTAAGATAACAAAAGGGTTATATTCCCGCTGACAGGATTAAAAGGTAAACATATAGTTTCTTAGTAAGCCTCCACAACCGCTTCACTGCTCCTCGGAGATTCTCCGAGTCTGAACTTTTCTGGAGGGATGAACATCATTCTTCCATAAGATGATGATGTTGGAGAGCGCTGTCTAACTGTGCATTCAGACCAAATGTGAATTTAATCCTCGCAGGATCACTGGACTACTGCTGAGTGCTCACACACATGATAATGTGAATGAACACAACCCGCGATTACTACAGTTGTATGAACACAAAGTAAACATTTTGCAGTGATGTATTTGCAGTAAGTGCATCAAAATGATGCTGAAATAACTACAACATGATGTGGATTTGTTAAACATATGAATTCATGCTTTGTCAGGTCTGTCAGCAAGACAACAACTTTTTAAGTGTTTGTTTTCTGAATGGAGAGATGGAGGAAATGGAGAATTGAAAATCTTCAGTTGCGCCTTCCGACTTGCAACCTCCGCACCGCGCAGCAGGAAATCGTGTGTCTCCGCGTATTTGCATTGACTTTGTATGTATACGCGCTGCCCCAAACCCTCAATTTGTGTTTGGTCTGAATGCACAGTAACGCATCACACCAACGTCTCCCATAGGTGTTGAGCTGGGTTGAGATCTGGTGACTGTAAAGACCATAGGATGTGATTCACATTTCATAAAACCATCCAGTATGGAGGAACCTGCAAAATGTTTATCCACTTATCAGATTTTCCCCTTTTTAATTTGTCCCGACTCTAATTAGCTTTTCAACAATTAAAGTTGAAGGCAATTAAGTCTCAACAAAACGGTACAACAAAAGTAAAATGTTTCATTCTTTCTCCAGGAACTTCGAGCTACCCTGGCTGGATGACCGAAGCCGATGTCGCATCGAGGTGCCCAAAAAACACACGCCTCACCGGACCTGTCGGAAGTGAAACCCACGTGGCGCCCACGAGATTCTCCGGTCTCAGCGTGTCCCCGCAGACTAGCTGATCTCCTGCGGAATAATGTAGACGGATGGGAGATAGCTGCTCCATTGGGTGTCTTTTTGGTCTCATTTACACATCTGAAAGGGAGATAAATGCCTGATGCCACAAGATTACAGTCCCTGTGTGAGCAGCTGTTGAAGATTACACATCAGTTTGTATTGTTAAAAAAACCAACAGAGTTATGTGCATGTCCTGTAACATGTTTAAAACCCATTTTGCAGCAGCTGTGCCATCCAAAGTTGATTTTAACACACAAAAGTGGAGTTCCTGTCACTTTTTATGCAGTCAGCTGACGGGATAGATTGGACACTAATCTTGAGTGTATTCATGTGGGGCATTTTGAATGAAAAGTAGAATTTGAACTACACGTCATGAGCAATATGTTTGCAACTTTTTGTTCTGGGTAGTCCTACCACACTCCTCCTCTCTGCCTGAGTGGGGCAAAAAAAAAAAGAAGTCACAATCTGACTGTATCGTGCTGTGTATTGCCTATATTGTTCGCACACAACTTCAAATAAGATTTTATCAATGTTAAGTGTGATATTGGGAGTTTTGAGCCACACTCAGCATGGTTTCATATATTAATAAATTGCGGTTCTTTCCAATCTAATGTAAGAAAAAAAAATTAAGAAAAGCAACCAAATGATTGTTAGGTGTTCGTGGTTTGCTTTATGAAAACAATGGCACAGAAACTTAGACGGGTGGTAACCTTGGCTTGAGACCCAGTGTTCTGTACCCTGGTTTGTTTTTCTTTTTGTTTTTTAGTTGTTTTTTTTTTTATGTGAGTTGCATGAACTCTATTTAGCCGTTTCAAAAGATGGTAGCATGGCATAACCCCAGAATGGAGAATACTCTGCTCATTTGGGCTACAAAAACTACAAGATATTATTCTTGAAAGCATGACTTTTGGCTGCTATGTTCAGTGGGAACCGCTGCGTTCAGCCTCTTCATAAAGGCTTAATCCGATAACAACGTACAGTTTTGATCTTTCGTGTTTCCAATCTTTACAATACGCTTACATCCAGTAAATACTAGGCAAGTTATGTGTACGCATTGTTCTCTTCAAGGATGCAGTTAACTGACATTCAAGAGAACCATTTTAGACGATAAATAAGCTTTCTAGCTGTAGTTCTAGCGATGTTCACCAGTACGCTCTTTAACATGCTGCCAGTTAATCTCTCCCTTTCTGAGTTAATCTCAGTTACAATCGCAGCGTTTCATTTCTGCCCGTGTTCTCTTCCTCGGTGCATTTGTCCAACCTGTTTTTTACATATGATGCAATATGGCTTTCTGCAGCTTCAACTGCCAGGTGTATGTATGTGTAGGCAGATTTTGGGAAATACAAAGTAAATCTTTTTTTCTGTACATAGCTTTCAGAAACAAATGTACATAAAACATGCCTGTTATTTTTTTATTATTTAATGTTGGAAGTGTTGAGTACATTCAATATTCTATGATTGTATGTGGACAAATTGACAGTTTTGAAAGTTAAATTTTTTTGGAATAAAATTAACTTGTCTGATACTTGCATTTGGTTGTGTGAGTTTTCGGTGCGCCAGAACAAGCAGAAGATGATTTGAGGCTGATATCGATATTTGAGTTTTCAAAAATATAATACTTTTAATATAAATAAAACCGTTTTGATAGGAACCCTTTAGATTTAGTTATTACATATCTTTGGCTTTTCTAAACGGCAATTTCTTAAGTTTTGGTTGAAATTGACCAGTATAGCAGCTTTAGTTGTAACTTCTGTGTTCAGCAACTTGGTCTAATGTATTTCTGTGTAGATTTGTGTTTTTCCAAGTAGCAAAAAAAGTCATGTGAAGAAATAAAACTGAGCTAGGATCAGTAATAGGTTTACATGAAAACACTCCTATCACGGATATGATCTTTGTAGTCTATTAAATAAACTATTATAAGGTGAACAGTCTTTTTATGAAGCAGCAAAGGCCAAGACTGACTAGATGTCCTCAGCATCGGTCAAGCCCCAAAAACATTGGATACTACAGTTCCCATAATGCAAGTAGATAGCATCTGCCATGAGACACTCCCTGCCCGGTGAACACCTACGTCTTTCCGATGCCACACCTGCAGACGTGTGATAAATGATGACCTGACAGCGTTATTTTCCGTGACTCGACAAAATCTCCGGAGTCACAGAAAACATGGCAACCGTTTTCACAGGTTGAGTGAAAGTTTCTAATCAGACAACCAGTTAGTTAAATCTTGAAAAAATGTTTATTGAATAAAGAAAAGCAAAACAGGACATTATCTCAAAAATAAACACCACCCATATTCACGTTTTGGTGAAAATCCTGTTTATCTCAAAAACACCACTGACTAATGGTCGCCAGGAAGTACACAGGAGTGCTTTTTCCACTTAGTCAGCTGAGCATACCTTTCTTTCTTTGTCTTTCATCCCCTCCATTATATATTTTTCTAATATAAACCGTCCTATTAGTGAATTTAGACACAAAAGATGTTGAGATAACACACTTTTTGTACACCATCGTCAGCTAAAACTTGACGGCCCACAAATAAACATAAGCAAAAGTCTTCAAAAACCTTACACCAGGGCTAAAACGGTATATTTATATGATAAATGTGGATACAAAGAACGCCAAACCAACCTGATGTACAAAAAGTGCTGACATTTGTATGCGTCACACATCTAAAATATCCACTTCTCCCATGTTGCAATCGTTCATTTGGCTTCTTCGTTTTTAGTGTTAATTTAAAGTGTGAAAACATTCCTTGGAGGAGTAAGTATTTGTACAGACAGTGAAATAAATTTTCACTTTTCAGAGAATTTGTCATTTGGCAATGTCTTAAATGAGACAAATCGTTTTCTAGACCTACAGAGAATAATCCTTTTTTTTTTTTTGTTGATAAAATACATAATACACTCATAAAATAAGAACACCTCAAACAGAAAGCCATATACCTTTATAAACACAGGCCGTTTACTGAAACAGCCGGTGTTCTGCCAGTTATACCTTCAAAAGAATCTAAACACAGAGATTCGAGTATGTTTGTATTAACCTCGCCACAGTGCGCTTGTCTGACAGTAACAATGTGTTCAATCTCTCCGGAGGTTATTCAGTCGCTCCTCCAGATCGGCGTCTGCGTCGGCCAGGGCGGGTTGAGGCTCGGCCTTCTTCCCAGCCACCGACAAGCTTCCTCCGGTGCTTGGAAGATCTGAAATGAACACACGATGCTCATGCAATGATATAACAAAATGTAAAATTCCAGACCAAAGACGAGGAGCACATGTATGAATTTTCACGATTTGTGCTCGGAAGTGTTTCTTACTTGACAGTTCATCGGACAGATTGAGACCCAACTCGTCCAGCACTTGGGACACGATGGCGTCGCTGTACGTGAAGAAGAGACACAGACACAAGTGTATCAAAAGGACTACAAAACATATATTGGGTTAATTATAATCAGATTGTGGAGGGTGAATCATAAAAAGGTCAAAACTAATAGCAGTCACAAATTTTGGGTTGCACTTCCTTAAATTTTTTGGACTTCTGGAGACGAAAATCGATGCAGCATATCCTGAATTTCAAGCTCCTAAAATGTTGGATTCAACACTTCCCATAATGCAACTCAGGAGGTCATTTCAAATTGTTGGCGAACGTTTGGGGAGGGTAGCGTTTATTGTTCTCTTACTTTGTTTCACAAAATCTCTCTCTTTCAGGGCAGAACAATTACTTCGGACTGAAACAGTTTCTCTCACTTTCTTTCATCAAATCAATACCTCTTCAGATTAACAAGAGTTGCTGCTTTTAAGAAATTAACCAAACATGGGCTGAAACAACTGGTACACTGATATCTGTGAGTAAGCGAGATTCTGCAGTTGTATGAATGTAGAGAGGAAAGAAAAAAATAATTGATTATTTAACTATTTTTAATGTGTATGGGGGAATTACAGATAGTGATTGTCTATAATTCCTTTAGTAAGTAATTATTATAATGAATTCTAATAAGCATTTGTGTAATGAAAGGTTTGCACCAGTCCTTTACCTCTCATCTTCATCATCCTCATCACCCATGGCATCATCGATAGCGTCATTCATCATCTCCTCTTTCATGTCCATGATTTCACTCTGTCGCTCAAAGTCCATCATGATTTTCTGAATCTGAGGCAGTTTCAGCTGTGGAAATGTTAAGAGATGGTCAACACAGCAGGCTTATGGTTTACTTCCATCGAACAGCGTTTTGTTTCGTTTTGACAGACCTGTCTGTTCATGGTGGCCATGGCTTTGGTGACACCTTTCATTGCCTGTGCCATGCTGTTGTTGGACTTGAGCGTCTGTATCTTTAGGCTGACGGCCTGAATGTTGGCTTTCATCATGATGAACTTCTTGACGTAGCGCCGTGTGCGCACCAAATCCTTGGCCATGATCTTGACGGCGTCCTGCAGTTTTAAAATAACACACATCACAGTTGGGATTCTGTCTCTTTAACAATTATTCTCTACTCGTAAAACAAGTTATTTGCCGTAGTCTCACCATTTGTCCCTGTTTGGCCATTTTCTTTATGTCAGCAATGATCTTTTTCTCCTGCTGCTCCAGTTTCATTCGCTCTCGGTCCAGGTCTCTCATGGCTCGGTTGAGCGCCCTCTGATTCTGCCTCAGCATCTCCTCCGGAGTCTTCCTCTTCCCAAACAGGAATTCCATCTGTTTGGGAAAAGAATATATTTTCATTGCAAATTTTAGATATAGCTAAATATATAGACACAAGATCCCCTCTCTGTCTCGCCCATATACAAACTGAAATAGGATCCTACTCAAAAGGAACAGATGGTAGTCAATTAAACAAATACAACATAAAACAACAAGAGGCAATGTTTTGATTTTTTTAAAATATTTTAATACGGCAAGGTGTCCGTATAGGTCAAACAGGGCTACCACATCTTCAGAAAGGTTTTTTGAGTGTATATGTGATTGTTTCGAGTGGCATAAAACTACAGCTGCAAAGATTTATTAATTACTTGTCACCTATTAAATTATTTGCCATGTATTTTGATACTCAATTAATTGGTTTGAGTAATTTAAGAAAAAGAGTATTATATATTTATTTGGGTTGTGGACAAAAACAAGACATTTGAGGACGTCACCTTTGACTTCAATTGCCATTTTTCTGACATTTTATAGACGAAACAACTTTTCTCGATTATTCGAGAAAATAAACAACAGATTAACTGACAATAAAAATAGTGGTTAGTAACCTCAACCAAAATGTGTTCATAGCACAGAATATCAAAAAATTATCGAGAGTTAGTCAGATTCGTAGTTTGTTCATTTATTCTTTTAGAAGATATTATTTGAGGCAAGATTTTATTTTATTTTTTAAACTAAATCTGTGTTTAGTGTATTCTTCTTGACAATTTACAGAAATAGTTTGACATTGTTTTGTCATTAATTGTAGCTTTGGAAGTATTTATTTATCTATGTACAAATAAAACATTTAAATCAGCTTGTTTTTAAAGCTGCTATCAGGGGTTTTGATGAGTTGATCATTTGAGACAGCTGTGCTGGAGCTTGCCAAAAGATTTCAGGACGTCAGTTAAATGATCAATTATTCGACAAAAT
Organism: Micropterus salmoides; assembly: GCF_014851395.1. NCBI lineage: Eukaryota > Metazoa > Chordata > Actinopteri > Centrarchiformes > Centrarchidae > Micropterus > Micropterus salmoides. The sequence continues at coordinate 24,821 of NW_024043109.1, read as the reverse complement.
ACTTATAGATGATGACAGCGATAGTTTGTCGAAGCCCTTGTCACATACTACACAGTAGTGTAATGTACTGTGATGTTAGACGCTATGTAGCTGTGAGAAAGTGGAGAGATTTTAACTTTTCTGTGGAAAGGTTTTATAAGTTACCTGGAAAATAAGCGATACTGACAGTTTTATTTTTACACATCTCTGTCAGTTTCTAACCCCGTTTCGGCCACGTTGTCCTGCCAATGACCTCATTGTTTGCTGGACAATATTACTCAGCAGTTTGTTATGTGACCTGAGGCCTGTTACGAATCTAAAGTGTCCTTTCAGCCGTGTTTTAGCTCCTGAACCTGCCTCAACATCTTCCAGGACTAACGTTAGCCGTTAGCCCCACCAGCACCAGACAACCCCGCAGTGTGTTCCTCTCACCGTGTCACAAGCTTGGAGTAAAAAAAAGACGGTAATCCAGAAGATAAGCGGTGTTTAGGGCGTCTTCTCCGGCTTCAACTCAACACAAATTTGAACGATTATTTGTTTTCTTTCCTACACTTCCGTGTTGCGATGGGTTACTTCCGGGAAAGACGTAATCGCGTACGTATAAATAGACGTCCGGCGTCACGGGCGTGAAGTTCCTCTCTCATACAGTCTATGCACGAGAGTGACAGCTTTCAAAATAAAAGCTTCATTCAAAAACAAGTGAGTTCTGCAATTTAGCACAAGGAGTGAAACCACAATATAAAAATACTCCTGTATTCCTGTGTAGTCCTGCATTCAAAAGTGTCAAAACTTTTCTTTTCTGATTAGCCACACAAGTTATTACAAAAAGGCTATTCTATTAGGCTCTATTGGCACTTTGAAAGCTGTATAGCTACCAAATCAGGGTGGCTGAGTCCGTCACCTCTTTTAAATCCCTTCTTAAAACATACTTTTATTGGAGAGCCTTTCCTGATTTTAGTTTATTTAATAAAAAACAATTCTTTTAACTGTATTTTTAGTTCTTAAGTGTTTTCTTGCTTTTATCTTGTATCTTGTTCATCATGTATCTTGTATCTATTTTATATGTGTTTTATTGTATTTTCACTTGTCAAAGCACTTTGTAACATGGTTTTAAAAGGGGTCGATAAGTAAAGATGATGATCGTGATGATGATTATTATTAAATAATAATAATAATAATAATAATATCATTATTATTGAGTACACTGTGGTTGTGTTCTCAGTAGGTGGGAATTTACACATGGTAGTTATTTTACAGTCTGATCCTAGAATGTTTACACCGAATATACTTAAATGTGATAATTATTAGGTGGAGAAAAAATGTGTTAATTAAGAACTGGAGCTGGGTATTGATGTCTGTGCCTCTACGGTAACTTACATGGAGAATCTAAACAGGTTTTGTCACCTAAAATATATAAAACTGCTCAACTTATCAACATTAAATAAATGAAAGTATAAATAAAGAAACAATGCCCAGGATTCAGGATTTGTTATTCCTTGCAGTGTGCAAAAGGCTTTAAAACAGGATTTTGATCTGTATGCTGGGAAATAAAAAACATATATCAACAGTTAGTAGTTACTGGCTACTAAAATTAAATAGAAAATCCAAATATTTTAAAAACATGTTGGTAGTAGGTGTATTTCGGGACTCATGACCTCATTATTTCTAAAATCCTGGCTACAGCTTGGATGATTCAAAAGTTGGGTCTAAATTGAGATTTACATACAGTAGGCTACTGCTGTAAAATATGATGTAATGATGCCAATGCATCACATTTAAGAAATTCATTATATATTTTGTGTGCTTGATTTTGATCTGCAAAGAAACTTAAAGCTGCCAACTAGATGCAAAAAGTTTAACATTTTCCTCTGACAGTAATACGTAGTGAAAGTAAAAAGTTGCCCAAGCAAATACAAGTACGTTTAATTACACATTTACTTTCCACCTCTGATTAATGACATGCCAATGCAAAAGGAAACGATATTGCCTAGTTTAGGAGGAATGTATAATAAAATAAATGTATGTAAGCTAAACATTTTCATTTACAAACCTCTTACAAGCAATACAAAAGTAATAGGAGCACTGTATAAATATCTTTGATGAAACCACTGACTACAAGTGAATAGCCTTCCTCTCTTTATTTACCTTTTTAACCCACCTGTGTTTATGAATATTTAGCTTGACATGCATTCTATTATATTTTTGCATTTATTCTTTATTCTAAATTCTCAAAGTATAAATGTCTTTATTATTAAACAGATGATTATGTTATCTTGGATATGTTGTGTATTTGTTTTGTGCCTGATGTAGAACGTGCATGTTTTACTTTGTTGAACAAAGTTTTGTTTAAACAGAAATCGCAAACGTTGTGCTTTTATTTTAGAGGCACCATCGCTTGACATCCGGCCATAATCTCGCTTGCTTTAGGCAGCTGGCTCGCACGTGTGCGTATTCCGGGTAAAGGCCAGAAACATATCAGGTAAGGACGGCTATAGAAGAAGTTGATGGTTAAACAAGGGCAACACTTTAACAGCTCAGGCTTTACAAATGATAATAGATACTGAGTGAAATCTGCTGACACAACAGTTTTGGATTAATGGACGTATCAGGCAGCTGAACCACATTCCCCTGAGGCAGCTACCCTTCTTAGTGCCTCAGATTTCCAGTTCTCTGTTTCAATATGTGGGTACTCAGTGTTGCATGTCAGCACAAGTTGCTACTTGTTTTGTCTGGCAGAGTGCACAACCCGGCATCAGTCTTAAGAGTGGGCTCTCAGGTTGCTTCTTCTTACCATGTCTCAGCTACTCTCCTGTGCCCAGAGGACAGCAGCATCAACCCTGTGGGGAAGAGACGACGCAGAGTGTTAAATACCTCTGGTGTCCAACACAAACCTCTTGGATCAGATGGATGGCGGGATCGTGAGAGGGTGGTTCAGGGTAAAGCGTGGAAAAACGAGATTCCAGTGTTGCAGGAGCCAAATCAGAGGAGGGGAGAGGACAGCAGGGTGTCATCTGAACTCAGGAAACTGTGTCTGGAGGATTTCCCTGCAGAGAGGGAGAGGCCTGCTAGACAGAGATCAACACCGGACTCCAAAGGAGAGAACTGTGAGATTGTTTTTGGCATTGCGCCCTGTCTCTTGGCTCTCACTCAGGGCAGAAGAAAGGCCCGTAAACTTTTTGTTAAAGACGGTGAGGCCTCTCACCGGGCTTCTGTGTTAAAGGTGTGTGAGGAGGCTCATCGGCGAGGAGTACAAGTCCATCGGGTCAGTAAGAAAGATCTGGACAAGATCTCCTCTGGGCGAGTACATCAAGGCGTATGCCTGCAAGCCAGTCCTCTGGGTTATCTCACCGAAAACAGAGACTCTGCCCCCAAAAGAAAAGACGGCACCACCCCTCTCTGGCTCGTCCTGGAGGGAATTCAGGACCCGATGAATCTCGGCGCCATCCTACGCTCTGCTTATTTCTTGGGTGTGGACAGAGTCGCCAGCAGCCTTCGCTACACTTGTCCTCTGTCTCCAGTGGTCAGCAAAGCCAGCTCAGGTGTCATGGAGGTGATTGGGGTGTATGGGTATGAAAATCTTGAAGATATGCTCAAGCTAAAGGTGACACAGGGCTGGCAGGTGGTTGGCACGGTGGGAGCTGAAGCAGAGGCGTCCCAGATTCCTGTCACCAAGTGTTCAGACTTTCAGATGACCAAACCAACATTGTTGTTGCTGGGGGGTGAGGGGGAAGGACTGTCCCAGGGGCTGCTGTCTCTGTGCCAGACCCTTCTCACCGTCCCAGCTGGCAGAGAGTTGTTCCCCGGTATAGAGTCTCTCAACGTCTCTGTAGCTGCAGGCATTCTTCTGCACTCTCTGCTGTTCTCCAGGAGGTCGACCAGATGATGACCTCCCTAAATATCTGCCGGTACTCTAACGGACGGAGATTTAACCAACAACAGAATCACATGTTGATGTAAATGAAATCGAACAATTCACTTTACTTCTTCATCAGTGGCTTTAAAGGATGAGGCTGATGATATTCTATATATTTTTCTTATTGTAACAAGTTTCATGAAAATACTGAAACCAACAATGCATTGACTATTGTGTGTGTGTGTGTGTGTGTGTGTGTGTTTCCAAAGCCGGATATATTGTATCCCTCTGTGCCACAGAGCTCCATTGTTGTCCAGGAACTATTAAAAACACTTAAATGAGCCTCACTGTTGCACTGACATGTTCCTTCATCGCCATGAACACACACACTGTAGTTTGTTTTGAGTCACATACACCGTCCTGCTGCCCCAAATACTCACTAGAGCACCATATGTGGATTAATCCGCTGCTGAAAAGATTCCCCAACAAATGCACTATTTACTCCTGATTGAGTAACGTTTTCTAAAGACTACAGAGACCAGCCATTTCTGAAAGATTAAACAACATATTTGTGAGCCATTTTTTGAAGATTTACATGTTCTGTAGGAACCAGTGGGCTTGGAAATGAGAGCAGACAACGGAGAAACGTTTGTTAGACATTTGTTGGAAATATACAGAATAACTTATCCTTTAAAATGCTTCTCTGTTGCTCACTTGAAATAACAAAAAATATATATGTCATAGGTCTGCCTGTATGTCTTTTCTGCTGAATAAAAAAAACTATTTTAATGTACTCTGGTTGCATGGCCATTACAGTGAAGTCTATACACAGTCGGATTTTATTATTTTGAAAAAAATAATACATGATCATGAAGACTCTTTGCACATATTTGTCATGTTTTGAATATATTTCTGACCTGTTCTTCTGTGTTTGGGCCACAGAGCCAGGGCCAAATTTGGGGAGTTTACATTCTACAAATACACTTAAATTATCCATAATCCAGTCCATAATGTCAGATTTGTTGGCAGAAAATAAATGGTCTACCAGGAATCTTTGGTGTTGTGGAAAAGATTTGAAACATCACAGAGCGTCATGTAGGGAGAAGAAAATATATTTGAACAGTAAAAGAACTTTGTAGGAACCTGCTGCAGGAATTTGCACCCGTTTAGACACAAGAGCACCAGTGAGGTCCAACACTGATGTTGGGTGATCAGGTCTGGCTCACCAGGTTTTGTGCACATACAAGGAATTTGACCCCAGTTTTACATCAGAATCAGGTTTATTGCCAGGTACATTTTCACATACGAGGAGTTTGCCTTGGTATATATTGGTGCTTAACAATACACATAACATAAATTTATAAAAAGTAAATAGATCAAAAATGTTTTCGAATTAACGCAATGAAGTTCAAAGTTGTGTGTTGTTGCTTGGGGTCAAGTGTGGTGGTCGGGGGCATGAGAGTCAGTGACAGACCTGGGCCTTGTTGAGGAGGCTTGGTTGCAGATGGAAAGAAAGTGTTCTTGTGGTGTGGTGTGCATCTTCCTGCTGGAGCGGAGTGTCTGAAACATTAGCGTTACTCTCAGTGTATATACACAAAACAGGCATAACCAAACACAGACACAAACTACAGTGTACAAAAACACAACAACATCTTGGCCCAGTTTTTCAAAAAGTTTAATCCGGATGCAGAATAAACTTTCTGAACAACTGGGTACCGTAGACAGCAACAGTGTAGGGGTAAAGTAAGTATTTAAGTACAGTACTTTAGTAAATGTATCCAACGAAGGTTAAAGTCAAGGGCAACTGGACTTGGTTGAAGATACTGGAAGACGTTTCGTCCCTCATCCAAAGGACTTCTTCAGTTCTGACTGACTGGCAGGGAAACTCTGCTATTTAACCTCAGTGGGGTCGTTATCCCGGGTCATCGATACCGCTGGTTCATTAGTGTTCCTTGTTGCTGTGACGACAGTCGTTACAGTCGTTAAGACTACCTGTGGCCAAGACTGAACGACCATCGTTGGTATCTTCACCTGAGGTCAATAGGTTACGTTTGTTGAGTTTCCTGGGAAGTGATGAAAATGTACTTTCCTGCCAACTGCCAATAAACACAAAAGAAGAAGAAGTAGAAATGTACTTTCCACCACTGTAAATAAATAAATAAAAAGCTGACAAATTAGCTGGGGAGAATTTGTTTCCTCATGGTGGCAGAATGCAAAAGCCATATTTCAGACCAGCCAATAAAAAGAAAATATTAATCTTTTCTTTTAAACTCACAGCATCCTGGAGTCACCTCTTCATTGTTGATGTTGAGACTAGCGTTCAATTAGCCTTTTAAAATGATAAACTTGGATTAGCAAACACAACTTGCCACTGGATCACAGGGCTGGTGGTTTCTGATTACGCGCCTCTGCAGATATTCCAGTAGAAATCAGTCATTTACAACATTAACAATTTCTACACTGTATTCCTGATGAATGTGATGTTATTTTAATGGCCAAATGGTATTTTCTTTTGAAAACAAGGACTTTTCTAAATGACCCCAAGCCTTTGAACAGTAGGGTACTTTTCACCACTGTAGATTAATTTAAAAAAGCCACCTAATAGACAAAGTGGAGCATTGTTTTCCACGTGGTGGCAGTATGCACAAGCAGAGCTACCAACAACCAGTTTGGTGACGGAGGAAGAAGAGTGGCGCACACAATGCACTGCACGGCTGACAAGGGTTGTGTCTCACTGATTTTCACGATATATTTCCAATTCAGTGGAAACTTGTGAAAGGGCAGCAGCAGCAGTAACCCGTCTGCTTCTCCCTCGCATGTATTCGCACACTGGATTTAGTGAGTATACGAAATCGTTGACCGGAAACGTCTGCGAGTGGTCCAACTAATCCTAAACATTGGATTACACACAGTGAAGGCTGCATGAAGGAGCTGACCAGCCCGACGGGGGCTTGGCCGACACCCTCGTTTATGGAAATCGACACCGAGGCTTTTCATATTTGGGCCTTGATTTTTTTTTCTTTATGATGGAGGTGGGACGAAAGACGAAGTGTGTGTAAAAGAAGCGATATATCTTTAATCTACGGGCGATTGCTTGCAAAAAAAATTCTGCTTCCTTTAAAAAAAAAACAAAAAAACTAAAAGGTCCTTGTTTGTGGCTTAGCTAGCTAACAGCTGGATCGGCTAACGCTAGCTAGCCATACATGCTAACGTTACGTCTTTCTTTTGATGTGAATTCAACCATTTCTATCGGCCATCAACATGTCGGCAGGAGGAAATTCAGTTATCGTGGCCGCGGATTATTCGTTAGCTTCATGGTGAACTGTCCGGCTTGTCTCTTTACAGCCACGTTTAAAGAATAGAGTGTTATTCTTAGGTTTGCTGGCTGAATATATTGTACTGTATTGAGTTAGCCGTGTTCATGCTAACCAAATGAGCAAAAGAAGCTAATTTGCTGGAGGAGTCAACACTTACTTAACGTTACCTTAGCATTAGCATTACCTACTTTAACTCAGCTCGTTTAACGTTACTCCTCACATTGGGAGTAATTTACATTAGCTGCCAACAATAATTCACATTTACGCGAAATAATGTCACGGCCACTTGGGTGTTAGTGTCGGATATTTGGGTTCTGGCCTTGCTAACTTAGCTAATTGTACATTTTTGCTAACAGGCAAATACATTTGTCAGCGTGTGCAGAAATTTTTAGGAAATCTTTGAGAATTGTATTGAGCAATGGCATCGTCGGCGTGAGCTTAACTTTGAAATTTATCCCTAAGCGATTTAGTTTTGTCAGCAACACAACTTGTCTTTTCTTTTTTTTTTCTTTTTTTTGTTGTTTACATGCGTTTACCTTATTCGGTTGTCGGGTTAAATTCCTTGCTAGCTAGCAAAGGTTAGCCACAAACTGCTATGTCCTGACATTTGTGTATGTCGTGGATGTTTTAAAATTCCCGTGAGGATCTAAGTTGTGAGATGACACTAAAATTTCGCCGAAAGAAAGGCGCTGATGCCGATAGACTGTTGTCAAAGGACGGTAAATAATAACCACTGGTTCCATTAACGCCATTTTAACAGGGGCTCTCCCTGCGAGGGGCCTGTGTAGTGGTGTTTTATTTGCGGTTCGGTGCCTCCCACCGGACCTGGACTTGAATAAAGTGCCTTTGGTGTCACTGGAGTTACAGAAGAAGGTGCCGTTTCAACATGGAGGGCCAGAGCCGGAGCACTGGATTCAGGCAGAGCCGACGGTCCCGTTCGCAGCGCGACAGGGAGCGGCGGAGGAGGAGAGTAAACCTGGCCGACGAGCGGGCCACATCCCTGTCCTCAGGCTCCGATCGGGAGGCTTGTGGCACAAACAGTATCCTGGGTCCCGGTGGGAGAGAATGCCGGCCCGGTTTTGGGAGACACAGGCCTCCACGTCGGAGGAAGAGAGAGTCTGTGTCCTGCGAGGAAGACATCATTGATGGCTTCTCCATTGCGAGCTTTATCAGCTTGGAGGCACTGGAGGTAAATGTCTACAGCTGTCATTTCATCAAACAGCATTTACTTTCTACATGAGTGTAAACTAAGTGATGGATCACTCTTTAATATGGCGTGGCAGGCAGCTGGATCATCCCTTTCCTCCTAATTGAATTTCATTTGTGTGTGTATACAGAGCAGCGAGATTAAAACTTAGACATCCTCTTAACTCTCTCCTTCACGTCAAATCCTTCTTCCCTCCAGCTAAAGGTGTGAAAAAGCTGCAGATTTAACTCCCCGAACTCTGACACCATCCCTTGCTTGGAGAAAGCAATCCACTCAGGCAACCCCAAACCTCAAGGCATCCCTCTGATGGCTCTGGAGTGGCCTAAATTATTCATGTTCTAATTCAACAAGGTGTTGATGAGCTGCTAAATGGCCTTTTAGAGAAAGAACAAAAAAACTAATCCGCTAGAAAAAGCTTAATTGTCTCTTACTCAACAGGAGTGATTATTCACCTAATACCTTTTTAATTCCTAACTTGCTCAGTCAGGTCTGTTGTCTATTCATCAAGGCAGGGAAGAAATCAGTAAGTGTGAAGTATCATCAAACAGTCATACATATATGTATATAAATATTTACACAATGTTGACGAGACACAGTTAACATTCGGATGAGGAGAAATAATCTCTAATATTAGTTAAAATGCTGTCAGGGTGGATCTGGTGCTTTTGAACAGGATATCAAATTATTTATCAGTACCTTATGTTGTAAAACTGCCTATATAAACGCACTCATACAGTTCCTCTGTTCTTCTGGGTAACTTGATTTTACAGTCAAATGAGCCAGTGAATGCTAAGGTTGATGGTTGGTTACTATCTGAAGCAAAAACAACAGTGTTTACTGGTGGAATGTGGCAATTTCCTTTTATGTGAACATCAAATTTCCTGCCTGAATTTATTAACAGTAACTGCCCGAAGTTATTCTGTAAAATATAATTTATTTAAAAACAACAATCTTCATGTTGAGTTGTATTTATTCTTTATTCCAAATGCAAGTATCTATTTTAGGGTCAGTATTATTCTATAATAAACAACACAAACTTCATAACTTTGAAGGATCCAACCAAACCCGTCTACCAAACAGAATAATGACAATATGTGGTCATTTTAAGTTTACACTTGCACTTGTTTTACTCCATGTACATGTCTTTTATTTGGATATACATTTCACTAAATAGTTTAGTCACCTTGTTTTTCTTAAACTGTCTTGGGTTTGAAGAACCACTCTGTACTCAAACTGTCTTTGCATATAGGTCACTGGTTCCTAACCTTTTGAGCTTGTGACCCTTTATAGCCAAGCATCGTCTACTCACAACCCCTCATCACTGATAATGTCTATGAGCAGTTTGACCAAATAGGGATTTTTTTCACTTTTTAAATTGTTTCATTCTATTTATTTTTGGGGGGCCTGGAGAGGTAATACTCTTTTAAAGTTATTTTTATTATTTTTATTTTTTAACTTCTGCTACATTTTTTTTTTTTACCACTAAACAAATTTAATAATAATTTCTTATTGTTCTTTATTATTATTATTATTATTATTATTATTATTAAGTGTTTTAAGTGTATTTTGAATATATTTAAAACAGAAACATCCAACAATAAAAAATGCAATCAAACAAATCAAAAGGAATAATTAACACAATAATAAATAAATTAATAATAATAATAATAATAGTTGAAGCCAAATACATTTTTTGAAACTCTTGTCAAGTTCTTTACATATTTTGTGTAGCGGAGATGCTTATTTCTCTTTTCTAACTTGTTAATCATCTCACAACTCCTCAGATTTATCTTCTGACCCCCTTGATGTAGATATGGTTTTATTTTATCATGGATGTTTGTCAGAGAGATGCTGATTAAACTTTACACTCATTTATTTAGGCTTTAAGTTGTGTGGTGGACCAAATATCACAGTCAAGTTCAGTACAGGTCAACCCCAAAACGCACTATATGAGTGAGTGTGCATGCAAACAGCTGAAGTAATAGTCTGATGCAGGCTGTTGTATTGCATTACATCATTCCTGTGTTTCTATTTTTGCGATCACTCAGAGTAGAAACTATGCACAAATTAGGTCTGTCAGGACATTAATCACCATGTATCGAGCCTATGGTCTTTGCCCTCTGGCGTGCACGTCATGCTTATTGGTAAACACAGAATTTTTTTTTTTCCACATCTCCTTATCAGATGGACTGCTCTCTGAAGCCCAGTCAGCGCACTGATATGCTGGGAAGGAGGAGCAAGGGGAAGAGAGGGCCGGAGGAGAATGGTGGAGGTCCGCTGTCAGAGCCGGAGGAAGGAGCCCCGCACAGCTACTCCAGCAGCTGTTGGAACAAGAGTAGAAATAAGAGAAGGCGGATAGAGGTGAACCGTGTTACGACTCTACTGAGCTTTAATGTGTTGGCTGGATCTTCCTTCATCTTGTCATATGAGATGTCGAGCTAATTCTAAATCAAATAGATATGTTTACATATCTGTACTGCTGGTGACCTGTACATACTGCCGTTTAAAATGACCTTGTAAAACTGGTTTACAACACACATCATTCAAGGTCGTTTTTGTTAATGAAGCAGCGCAGGGTGATTCCTTACAACCAGGAAAGATATTTGACCTTTTTTTAAAAGTTAAATCACTGTAAATGATCTAAATGTTTGAAAACCATTGGAGCTAATACACTGTTTTACTTTCTAGGGACATCCTTTGGAGACTGGCTACATTGTGAGTTTTCTAATATTTTAGGGAACATGATGTTCTGCTGTATCAGTGTCCTGCAACACTGTGCCGTGTTTCTGCAAACTGCCTGAAATATTCTAACAAATGCAACTCTTGACTGTTTTCCCCACCTTTTCTTCTTTTAGTGTGACACTGAGAGTGACACAGGAGACAAGGTGTGTACTGCTAACTTGTTCTCTTATCAATATTAATCACAGGTTTTTCTTAGTGAATGTGTGACACTTAACACAGTTCGTACTGCTTGTCACGCTTTGTCAACTTTGTTGCCATCACTTGGTGGAAACATCAGACAGTATTGTTGAATGGGAATTCAAAAATAAACTCAAATCATTTGTTTGACATTTCTAAAGAGATTTTATTAATAAAATAAAAAATGATCTGGGGGAAAAAAAGCATACATAGAAATAGAAACATTTACATTTAAAATATGATATAATATATAAATAAGTATGATATCCCTGTTATTTAACATCTTTATATGGTATAAGAAATTACAGATGAATATGTTAGCTTTTGTTGAGTATAGATTAAATTAAATCTTTGTTTTGTGTTCCCATCTAGGCGTCTGACAATGACATGGACCCAGTGTTCACAGTCAGTACTCGGAAAGGTATGAGAAATTCAGTTCTGCCCATCGACTTCTTTATTTTCCTGATCTGATGTGCCAGTTGACGGGCCCTCACAAGCCTATATTTAGATCTTAACAGAAAATTATTAAAGTAGCTGAGATTGCTTTAATACTTAAGACATTATATTCTGATTAAATGGGACACTGGCGATGATTTTAGTCAATTATCTGCAAATATGAAAGGATCAGAATACACAGCTTACATATACAGCATGACTTGAAAGATCAGGTGTTTGGTATTCCATGGTATGGGTGTAGTGCAAATTAATTTCCATGGTTTCCCTCTACATATGTTTCTCATGTTTACTCTAAAACGCTGACTTATGTTGTTTCTCCTCTGTAGTTTTGGAACAAGCCCCCTCAAACATGGGCACATCCATGGGCAAAAGCTGCCCGCCTCTACTGGCCCGTTGTGGTGGCATCTCACGGTTGATGGTGACGCCGAGAGTATCTGGCCTGGAGCGAAGCCAGGAGAAAAACTTGGAGCAGCATTTCCCAGAGCCCGGTGGTTCTTCTACCTCTTCAACCCCCTTCTCTTGCCTGCCTTCCCACCCGGTCGCCCCCTCAGGCGGGGTCCCCCGTCACAACCCGTTCAATGGTAACGGCAGCCGCCACAACGGCAGCCCCCCACTCTCCAAACCCAAACCCTTCCTCACTTTCCCTGGACGATCTCACGCCATCTACAACAGGTATGTAAATGAGGAGGATTATTTTCTTTTTGTTCTTTTGTTTTTAACAGTGAACCCCTCTTGGCTTAATTATTTTTCTGTGATTGGATTTGAGTGCCAAAAATGGAAAATGTGATTCATTATTAATGTTTTGTTTCATCTCAGGAGCAGCACCCCAGTCAAACCTCCCTTAGCTGCTTCATCTGTTGCATCTTCCTCATCCTCCATGCGTCCCCCGACTCCTTCCACCAGTGTGTCCCTGCCCTACATGAGGGGCTCAGGAACCTCAGGGCCCCTCCGACCCCCATCCCGTGCCAACTCTGGTGCTCTGTTCACATCCTCACCTGGCCTGCCTCCCCCTCCACCTCTACTACAAGGTCCTGCCCACTCAACAGCAGCAGGTACAGTCAACAGGAATGCTTCTTTTCACTGCTGCTACTGTCTGCCGCTCTCTTTCAGTTATGACTAAAACGTTACTAAAATAAACCAAACCCAGACTTCCTCTGGCAGTTGTCTGGGTTCGTCCGGGTGTTGAGGAAGTTGTGTATTGATGAAAGTGTGATCACATCAGCTCTACATGTATTACATTTGTTGTATAAAGCAGAAGCTGCATGTTGCATTGTGTTTGGAAATTAGTAGCACCTTTTTTTTAAAAATAAATAATTATTCTTGAGTCTGTCATGTGGTAAAAGCAGGCAATATAATGTATGAACATTGTAAACTATTTATGCCAATCAGGGGTATGATTTATGATGTGAATTAACTTTATTTATTTTCTCTCCCTTTTCTTGACACCCTCCACTATAGATCAGGAAATGATGCGTCAAAACTTAAACTCCCACTTCTTGAATTCGCAAGAGCGCGAGGGCAGACGCAGCGTCCCAGGGGCTGACAATAATGCCGCAGCTGCAGGCCGCTCCACTCCTGGTGGTCCATCAACATCTGGCTCCGCACCGGGTTCATCAGGCCGGACGTCTCAGAACCAGCCGAGCGTACAGCCCCTGGCCTTCCAGTTCCATCAACACAACCACCAGCACCAACATACGCACACCCACCACTTCACACACCCTTCATTCCTGCACCCCACAGCTACCGCACCGCCTCTGGTGAGATGCTCTCTGCTCTTATGCTGAACATCTGCGTCGTACTTGAAATTCCAGTGTGACTGGAATGTGTTTTTTGAGATGTTTTAACCCACGCATTGCTTTTGTCTTTTCAGTTTGATAAGTATCCCGGAAAAATGGACGGGCTGTACCGACACCCTGTGAGTACTTTGTGTAACCTTACGGATTTATGAGGGTGACAATAATTTACAGATTAGATAATAAAACCACAAGGTGGAGAATAACTTTCTCTATTTTAGGTCCTTAGACAGCTGAAACAATAACACAATTTAAAGGGTACCATACAGCATTGATTTAATTTACTTGTTCAGTGGTCACTAAACTGTGTGTGTGTGTGTGTGTGTCTGTTGTGGTAGTTCTTTCAACAATACCCACCACCCCCAGTGCCGAGTATCCAGCCTGTGATTCCTCCTGCTGGGCCTTTCAGCTCCTTGCAAGGAGCATTTCAGCCAAAGGTGAGAAAATCTCTTCACATCTTTGCATTAATTAATCCTAGGCCCCCCTAGATGTAATTTTGTCAGGGGACTTCTCATTACCTGGTGCAGTTTTTGTCTCGACATTGGCCAGAATGACCTTTTCATTTGATCGCTCACACTGGGATTCCACTGATGAAAATACCAAGTGTGTTTAATAACTATTAGGACTTCACAGACAATGTCACAAGCCCCGGATGGTAACTTATCGCGGCGCGCTGACCCTCTCACAGCGGGGGCTTCATAAAGTCTACCTTTGTAATCATGTAGCCTTACGTACCCTCTGAAAAATGATTTCAGGGGAAAAAGAAAAAAAGATTTGTTGTGATCTAGTCGGTGCTTGGCCCTACCAGCTTCAGTTACAGTGAGAACACATGAGAACCATCAGGTGTAAATCATTTTTAGATCAGTAGGTTGTGGCTGATGTGTTGTGCTGTGTTTGACAGCCTCTTGTCCCTCAGGGAACCGGTTCTGATATAAGCGCAAGACTCGGGGTTGTGCCTCACCACCTTCAGCCCAAAGACCCCAGGGTAAGGACCACATGCTTACTTACAAGCTGCAGTTTGCATCATTCCTTCTGTTTGCATAGAACTGCAGAGATGTGGACAGCCAGTTTAGGCGAAGATGTGCTGCAACACGGGCCTAGTCAGTGCAGTAAAGAGTGCAAAACTATTCCTCATAAAGAGGGAGATATGCTGATTAAAAGTGGTTTCACACTTCTGTTCTCTTGTAGCTAACTGATCCATTTGGGACATCGTTGAAAATCAGTAATGTAAGCAAAAACAGATGTTTTGAATCCCTTGGCTCCTTAAAACCTTCAGCCTGTTTTACTTTTTCACTGCTTCACTCACTCTTTGCACTAATCTCACTTGTAATCTTGACTGCTACTGGTCTATTATCCTGCCCTTGCACACCCAGTTAGATACTTCAGACCCAGAAATTACCACGTGTATAATGTATGTCCGTGTTTCCTTGTATCGCTGCTTATGCATTTATCACTGACTTTTTTTAATTTTATTTCTCCAAACTTATCCTGCGCTCTAGTGAGTAACCTTATCTTCAGCTGGAAAACAGCCCTTGTCTAGAGGCTAGACAAGAGATTTCTGAACAACAGGAAGAACATCTGACTCTGTGTGCAAAGGCTTTAAAGTTGCGCATGCGAGATTCATGGAGTAACATAATAAACACCTGCTATTTTTTTGTTTTTGCTATGCAGAAACCAGGAAAATGGTGTGCTATGCATGTATATGTGGCCTGGATGATTCTAACCCATCAGAAAAAAGTAAAGGTACGTGTTTGAAATCATTTGCTATAATTTCCCTGATTTGTAAAATACAGTTCAATTGAATAGGCATATTGAGAGAATAAAATCATTAAGTAGTTGTATCCCAGTGAGATGGTCCCTCAGTAGACAGAGAAAGGTTTAAATAGAAGCGGTCTTAACTCCCTTAAATGTCTGGTTAACTTTTCTACCCAATTCTTTCAGCTGATGCAGGCTGATCCTCACAAGTTGGACTTCCGTAGTGACCTGCTGGCCCGTCTTCCTGGAGCTGGGGGACTGGGCCCCCTCGGGCCCATAGGAGGAGCCCTGCCCCCCACTCATGATCTGACCAGGCCGCCCAGTCTGTTCTCAGCTACAGGTGCTAGCCTAAATATTTTTGTCTCCCAAGAACAGTTGGCAGAATGTGAATTTAATGTGTTGCATGACTTAAATGGTATAAATGCTGTCTGGGCAATTTGTCCTTAGTGTTGTTTCAGTATTTCACTGCTGCACACACACATTTTACTAATTTCTTAAAGAACTCATCAACTCCTTCTCTTACCACTCGTCATTATTTGCTTTCTGATTAGTTCTGTCCTCACATCCCTGAGGTTTGACAGCATTGCTATCTTGAGTCACAGCGTGTGTGTGTGTGTGAGAGAGAGAGAGAGAGAGAGAGAGAGAGAGAGAGAGAGTAACTTGATTTGATTACTTGTGACATTTATTTTCCTTTACTATTACTTCTTTCCCCTCAGGGCCAGTCAATCCGTCCTCAGCTCCTTTCATCTCCCCATCAACGCCCCACTCCTCTTTCCTCCCACCAACTGCACACTTGGGTAAGAGCAGCTTAAAAAGGCACATCTGTATGCCACTTGTACACCACAACCACTGTCTGTCGCTTTGATTCACCTGCCTGAGATTTTACTTTGACCTTGACTATTCATAAATTAATAGAAACCCTTTGCACATTTATTGTTGGTAGAGTTTCCATAAGTTAAATGTTGAGTGTGTAATTATAATAATAATTTAGGAGGATCTATTGACAGAAATGCAATATAATATACATAACTATGTTTTCAGAGGCATATAATGAACCGTTATGTTATTACCTTAGAATGAGACATTTCTATCTACATTCACCGCGAATCCTCTTACATGGACGCCACCACGTCGTGCCGCCATGTTTCTACAGTGGTCCAAAACGGACAAACTGCTACAGAGTTTTGTCAGTACGTTGACTACATACGAAAAACAAGTAGTAGTAGTAGTAGTAGTAGTAGTATTACTGGTCTGGTTTATTAGACGTGAGAAGAGAAGTGAAATTTGGACAAACGGAGGCCCACACGTATTATTTAGCAAAAGAGCAGACAGAGGGTGTCGGCCACAGTAGCTTCTCCTCCATGCTTGCAAAGGGAGGCGTGAGCGGTGACTGATGGTGCATTCATGTCGCGGAATAATCAGATTAATTTTTTTCCTCCTTAAATCTTTATTGAAGAGGAATAAAGTGTCCATGGGACATAAAGAAGTACAGTATTAAATTGATATAATGTACAACCTCATGGAGGAAAAATTACAAAGTTAGTTTATTTATTTTTTTTTTTTTACTGCTGAATTTACAAATGACATTAGAATTAATACATTTATTATGACTACTTATTTCTTCCCGAGGAGCAAGTGAAGGCACCGTGAGCCGTTTGTTGCAATTCGCAACACTCACCACTAGATGCCACTAAAACGTAAACACTCAACCTTTTAAATGTAACTTGGAATTTAGCTCCGTTTTGATTCAGTAAAACTGCAGTATTTTTGTGTCCATGTTCTTGCATGTGAATGAAGACATTTCAGAAGTTTAAGCACGGCTTAAACCCTTTTTATAGAAATATAATTCCATGAGCCTTTGTATCAACACAGTATTTCTGATGATTATCTGCGTTGGTGTCTTAGATCCGTATGGCCGATCCCCACCCTTCACCCCCCTGGGAGCCCTTGGTTCTGGTGCCTTTGGAGGACTTGGCAGCCCAACACTGGGTCAGTCTTACGGTTTCTCTACTCTTGAAACACGAGGCTTAAAGGATAGGTTTAGGGTTTTTTTTCCAAGTCTGTCTTAACACAATCCTCTCTTGTCATGTGTATATTGAAAGAGTAAGTGGCCTTTCAGACTGAAGAAAAGGCCCTGAATTAAAACAACTTCAGGCTCTGCATTGGTCTAGCGTCAGGTACCCGTGAGACAGTGAAATGCAGTCCAGTTAAGAGTTGGGTAAGAGATAAATCAGTTTGAAGGCTTATCAGATGCCAAAACACTGCACAGCCATTTATAATACTATGAGACAGGATTTTACTCGGGTGGCACGGCAGGAATTGTTTTATCTTTCGATGCAAAGAAAAATGGCGTCACCTTTTACTAAATAATTTCTCTTGATTGGCCGCTGCAGAGCCCTGCCAGATGACGCCATATTGCGTTGGAGCAAAAATGGAGACCGCTTTTTTGCTGCACAATGGTGACCATATTAAGGTCTTTTCACACAGGAAGCGACACTCTGCCTGCGTAGTCGCCTGGCCCTGGTCGCTCTGCGCTTGTCATGTGAACACAGATACGAGAGTAAACGGAAGGCACTCTTTAGATGGTAACCATGGCAACAGCTTCTGTGCGCTACTGTATTCCTTCATAGCCTAGCTTAAAGTAAAACTATAAGTAACATTAGTTGCTAGGCTATATTATTCATACTTGTATAGATGATAAATCTAGTCGTGCAAATGCCCTCCTCTTAATGTCCAGATAACTGTTCAGTGAACACTTATATATTTCAGGGAAGTCGCAGACGGCGAGGATCAGTCTCTCATCCATCTTCTTTTTGTGCTGCGCGTCGCGTACAGAGGAGCGGGCGGGCGTGTGCGTGAGACGAGCACAACCGCGACAGTTTCACAGAACACGCCCGCTTGTCGCTACGCCTGTCGCAATGCCCTCGCCTCCCTTCCCTCTCATTGAAAATGAATTACGAGGCGCGTAAATCGCTTCCCGTGTGAAAAGGCTTTTAGTCTTTGTAATCATTCCTGCTCTTCATGAAGTGATCCATTTTAGGAGACTCCACTTAAGAAATGGGAGACAACATCCACAGTCCTCCTTCAGTTCAACAATGCATCCTAATGTTCAGCTGATGCTAAAATGAGGCTTTAGCAGTCTTTAGAGTTGGCCCAATCAAGTGTATCCTGGCTGTCTTGTGTAGATTTATTACTGGTGTTGTGTAACAACAAACCTAGATGCAACAAAATACTAGGACTCAACAAGGAAATGCTGTCTGGAGAAGCATGCAGAGGGAATTTTGTTCTAAATTTTTACCCTATTTGGGTAACTCAGAATGCTGAAGCCTCATTGGCTACAGCTTGAATTTGAAAAGCATTTTTGCACAGAACACTGAGGTTTTGTCCCCCATCTTTTACAGTATACTCGCACAAGGAAGGGATCACGTCACAACAAGTATGGACAGGAGGAATAATTACAACAACCAGTAAATCAATATACATGTGTCATATGAGGGTTGAAGACAGACTTCAAAAATCCAAACCTATCCTTTAAGTCTCACTGCAACTCTAGAGCTCTGTCTGTAGGGTAGATGCTATAAGGGTACGGTATGCGTGTTAAAGAGTACTCCGGGTTTGTGATTACAACTTGTCAACTGAAAAAAGTGTAATATTTGGAACTTAGGAAAGATTGGATTCAATTTAATCGAAGTAAAGAACATGTGTGGGCGGAAAACAATTAAGTCTTCTCACCCATGTAATGCACTGTTATTCAATGTATAAATCGTCGGCATATCTGTCTGAGCGTGGGAGTATTGTGAAAAACACAAATTCTCACTCTTACTGTGATTGGATCTCCTCTCCATACTCGGCTAATGAAAAACGATGATTAGTGATTGTTGAGGCTTGTCGAGTCGCACCAATCCTGATTGACGTCGGCAATCAAGTCTGTTCAAAACAGAACCGAGGCGCGGAAAGCAATGCATCTTACACGCACACAAGCCTGAGCTCACTAGTGTCACACTTCGCTAGGTAATCCATATTTTAAGTTTTTCAATGGCCTCCGTAGATCCTTGCACAACAAATCTCACATCTATTATAGTTACAATAGCACTTTGTAAAATAAGATTATCCATTAATATCACAAAGGACAGTCTATAAACATCTTGAATTAAAATTTTGTAAAGAAGTCAAATTAACACTTAGGAAGATTAATATGCTTTTAGCAGGTTATTTTTAAGTACCAACGGTAAAGGATTCATCCAGATTGCAGCTACTTGTTGTATTCAGCAGCTAATCTGCTAATGCGGTGTGGGTTGAAAACAGGAAGTGGGGAGGGGGCTATTTCCAAAGAGACTGATCAACTTTCATGCTAGCCTGTTATTCTCATGACAGATTTCTGACTGTAGCTGGTTATGTTCCTCTCATGCCACTATCAGAGAATAAAATGGATATTGTATTGTGAGCATTTCTTGTGACAGTGCAGTACTGCATGGTTTAATTGTAGGATATGAGGAGGCTTAAATAAAACTATTCTCTTACTCACACGTCTCCTAACTGTAAAACAACTACAGCGGATATTTAGTGAGGAACTGAGATCTGGTCATAAATACATGGTGGAGCTTTAACACCGCCTCTGATTATTCCCTCTTCCTGCCTTTACTACTACCAGCGCAGCTTTGATCTAGACCTGGGAATTGTTTTAGAAATCCTAGTGCCAGGATATAGATATATTTGAGGTTTGGTACCGATAATCAAAACATTACGTTTTTGATGGAGACATTGCAAAAAATGCTACCATAGACAAGTTTTTCCCCAAAGAATGTTTTTTAAATGCATCAGGTGTATGTATAATGTTTACATACAAGAACGTCACCTAAATATATCCTGTATAAACTAAAAATCAGGAATTATTAGATTAATTAGTAAGTAAAAACATTTTTAAAAAATCTGACCAAGCACTTGTTACCGGACAGTTTTTGTTACTCTTAGTTTGGAGATGTAAATACGCAGCCCTACGTCCACTGCCGAGCAGGATAAACTTGTCTTAACTTTGGCTGAGGCGTTTGTTTGCATCACTCACTGCTTTTCTTCTCCCTTAATGCTTTTCTCTCCTGTCTTATAGCACAGCTACAGCTCAGCTGTCACTGTCAGAGACATGCTGTGGTTGGCTGTGCTGGGCTTTGTCATTGATATACAAGTACAAGGTTGGATGCATTAATTTAAGCTGTGAAGACTGGAAGCAGTCTAAATCAAAGTCCAATATAAAAGCATGGATTAGACATTTCTGTCAAATTGGGTAAAAATGATGGTTTATTGGGGGGTTTTCCCATCATTTAGTTGTGTTGGAACAACTAGACCAAGCTGGGAGAGATTGCTAAACCATGTCGCTTTAAGGGTTACAAGAGGTTTGATCATTTAGCAAGGACCAACTTGTTTTGATCACTATTTCCTTTGTACAGAATTTGTTTAAACAATACAAGCAAGTTTAGAGCTATAAAATGGACTTGTGTTACTTTTAACTTTTTAATATCAGATCAGATGCTAACAATAAAACGTGGTGTAAAGCATGTGGATTTTACTTCCACAAGATGGCACAACAGTTTTGCAAAATATTTAACTGGAAGGTTTTAAGGTATAAAATGTGTTTATCTGACTTCTACTTGTTAACCACTATGCAGTGTTTTGTTGTTGTTTTTTTGGTTTGCTTTCTAACACAAAATGTCTTTTTGGTTTGCAGCGAGCTCTGTATTCGCCCCTAAAGAGTCACCGGCTAGTGTGGTTGGAGGCTTGCCCAACCCTAACCATCATGACCCATGGAACCGTCTACACGGTGGCCCATCTGGGTTCCCTTCTGGCCCCAGCTGGGCTAAAGGGGCAGACAAGCGTGACGAGCGGGATCGAGGAAAGGAAGGAGAGAGGAGAGACATCCCCCACATCAAGGACGAAAAGGACAGGTATGACATTCAGCTGATTACAGTGCTGGCTTTATATTTAAAGGAGTAGCTTGGATGTTTTGACTTGAGGTGGTATTAGTTAGCAATCAGTACCCAAATTACAGTAGTACAGTAGGCAGTCCTATGATCACGAATCTCCCAATTAGCAAAACTAAAACACAAAATAAATTTAACACAGCAGGATCTAACAAAATTTCTCTTGTATCTCAATATCGTAGAACCATTTGTTGACTAATTCAAGTGTGCATTGTAGCTTGTTTACATTATCCATGCTGCCATTAAAGCTTGAATTATCAGTCTATCTTTTATATACTGTATTTGCATATATAACCGGACATTTATACTAGTGTTAACTGTAGTTAAAGTGATGCATAATATGGATTTGTGTCACTGTTTCCGTCATTTAACTGTTGTATTGTGTTTTGCAGAGACAATATGCTGTATGGCCGACCACCTGTGAGAATGTCTCCAGTTCCCCCTTCCTTCAAGCCCCGCAGTAGCACCCCAGTTTCCCACGTTAATGGCCACAGTAGTGCCCTGGCGGGGAGTAGTGGTCCTATTGAGGACCTGACACGCAGCTTAAATAGAGACAGAGACCGCGAGCGAGACAGAGATGGGGATAAGAGGCCGCTGCCAACAGTGTCTTCACGGGGGCTGCCTCTTGGCTCCTCATCTTTAGTAGCAGACAGGGACAGACCACGGTCTTCCTCATCTTCTGTGCTCACTACTCCCCCACCCTCGAACCGCTCAGCCCCATCTCCTTTGGACCTTTACCCCCGACCACTGGCCCCGACAGCACATAGCCTCCACAACGAACCCTCACACTCCCAAAGAGACAGCAACCTCCCTGCTTCTTCCACAGCTCCTGCCTCTGTCACTTCTTTGTCTCAGGCCAAGAAGTCTGACCGGACCACAACACCCGTCTCCAAACCTCCCATGCTTCTCCCGCCAGTTAAAGTTAAAGAGGAGAGGAAAGAGGAGCCGGAGCATATCCCCATCACCCTGCCTCCCCCGGCACCCAACCACGGCTTTGACCGTCCCAACAGCCATCCACACCACCATAGGTCTGGTACCCCTTCATCTTCCTCTTTATCACTGACTCCCACTGGTGTTCCCCTCATGTCACACGCTCCAAACCACCCTCCTTCCCACCAACACCTTTCCCTGCTGGATCGCTCCAGGGCCATTGAAGCTTATCTGGGGAGCACAGGGGCTGCTGGGTTGATGGTGGGTCCAGGAGGAGAACGTTTCGCTCATGGTCCAGGCCACGGACATCCACAGGGTCCACATAGCTTCACTTGGGACCCTCGGAGGGAGCTGGCCGCTCAGCAGCAGCATCAGCATCGGAGGGAGGCTTTGGCACTTTGGTCAGACCCTCACCTAGCCCTTCGATCCGATCCACATCTGACTCGACTGCTCCAGCATCAGCGCCTTCTGGAAGCAGCTGCTTCAGTCGCCTCTCACCACCCTCCGACATCTACCTCTTCTGCCCCCACCTCTGCTGCCCGTCAGGAGTTCGGCCTAATGGCCCATCACTTTGACCGCCCTCACCTTGGACCACCTGGAGGAGGACTGATGGATGAGGAGCAGCGTACACAGATCCTGAGGGAAGACTTTGAGCGGGCTCGCTACTTTGGGATGCACCCACACCTTCCTCCTGGCTCACATCTCTCAAGCCCCTCTCATGCTGCTACCGCCGCTCACCTGGAGCAGCTCCACCCTGGCCTTCTCTCCCACTCACTCCCCCCTGGAGCCTCTCCTGCCTCCCAGCATCACGCTGGCCTGTACGCCCGTCTAGGCCACCTAAACCCACACCACGTGCCCAACGGCATCCTGGCAAAGACTCCCGCAGGCTTGGTGGGAGCTCTGTCAATGGGGGTACCGCCTCCACTCATTCCGTCCATCACCAGCCGGTCGTCCACACCTCCCCGCGGTTCAAGACTTGGAGGGCCAGGTGATCTGGCACTGTACAGCACCCACAAAGACGGAGAGTCCAGATAGTACAGGGACAACACTGGAGGAGATTAAGGGAAATGTCAGGATCACTGTGCTGCTCTCAACCTGCCACCTTTTCCTCTTGCAGACTACTAAACCCTGCCCCCTCCCAGTTCCACATCCAAACCAACTACAGTTCCACCTCAAAGAAAGGGGTAACCATGACGGGCTGGAGGTGATTGTAGGGAGGGAAATGCAAGACTCATCAGTGTGACTTGGAATATGCGCAATGGTTCCGTCTGTGCAATTTAAAGGTACATGGTTTCTGTGCATCCTTGGTGTATTTTTAGTTTTATACTGGCTGTTGGTTATTACCGAAGTCAATTCTGAAAGGTGTATGAAGAGGCAGAGGACAGCATTTTTTTTTTTTTTTTTTTTTTTCCTTCTCTTCCATTTGTCAGGTGAATTATGATCCATGCTTTTCAGCAAGCCTTTTCCGGGTGGATTGGAAATGACTTCCAGAGGGATGTACACTGTGAAAACATGTCAAGGGTTCATCCTCAGCTTGGTTAACTCATGGGATATTATAAAGCCCTCCTCTACATCAATCAACCCTGACTGGGTGTTGTGGATGAGGGTCTTTAGAAATACAATGGTGAAGTTCTGTCTTTGTGTCTTTTTGTCATTGACAGATTACTGATGACACCATTTAATGAAGATCAGTAAGCATTGCACCTCAGTTTCCTGCTTTACCCAAAAATCTAAACCCTCAGCTTCACTGATAACAAGATTCAACCTTTTTTGGCTTGTTTTTTTTTGTTTGTTTGTTTTCAAAAGGATGAATGGCGAAATGACTTGTGCTACACTGTGTGAGTGAACACAGTATTTTAGAGCTTCCTGTAACTGTTTCCCAGTCTCCTCTTGACTATATGTGCAGGACCAGATTATAGTAGTCTAGAGAAATTGCCTTTGTAATTATTATTCTTAACATTAATTATCTTCTATAATAATAAATATATTCACTGTTATGTTATTTGTCTTTGTTTCGGGTATCAACCAGTACTCTCTCCCCAGGTAATCTGTTCTCCAAATCATGCAAACGACAAAGCAAAAGGCTTGCTTCACAGAAAACTTTTTAGTGTGTGTGAACATTAAGCCGTATCCATTGCAACCTCTGGCCTCTTCAAGGATCTCATCTATGGCTTTGTTACGCTGAGAAGGGAGGTTTGCGTGTGCGTCATTGGTTGTGTGTTATATCCATTTGGGACTAAGGATTCAAGTTGTTTCATCAACACAAATAAGTTATATACATGGATAAGTGGGACGTCTGCTGAAGAACTGAAAAAAAAAAAAATATATGTACTTGTGTCAAATGACAACTAGACAGTGGGTATCCTGAGAGGGAAAAGACT
This sequence comes from Micropterus salmoides, assembly GCF_014851395.1. Classification (NCBI taxonomy): domain Eukaryota; kingdom Metazoa; phylum Chordata; class Actinopteri; order Centrarchiformes; family Centrarchidae; genus Micropterus; species Micropterus salmoides. The sequence continues at coordinate 259 of NW_024043109.1, read as the reverse complement.
GGGTCGATTATTTTAATATGACCATTTTATACCTTTCAAACCCCTCCCCTAGAGACCACAAAGATTAATTATTAAATGAATTGTTGTTTACTCTGTTGTGTGGGTCTTTTGTTCTGAGTTTTTTTTTTTTTTTATATTACTGCTAATTATTGATTTATCTGCAAATTCTTGACCAGTTATTCTAAAAAAAAAAAAAAAAATCTATAACAGTGAAAACCACAAGTACATGTAGCCTGAGATGACAAATCAAAATATCAGA
>NW_024043108.1:0-13589 GCF_014851395.1 Micropterus salmoides | reverse complement strand
ATGTCGCCTCACATATAATAGAATGATTCCCTGTCTCTTCCTCACAGTGAGGAATACAGTTTATTCACTTTACATGGTATAGGATCAGTACTCGCCACTGGCAGACCCCTAAAGCACAGGTAGTGGGACTGAAAAAGGTAGATCCTAAGTAATAGTGCTTTGCAAAACAAGTGCTCAAGTAGAAGTAAAAGTAGTCATCAAATATTTGGGGTAGAGTAAAAAAGTATTTACTGACAAAATTACTTTAATTTATAAAATGAATAAAAAATACAGCTTCCCCAAATTTATTTGATGGGGATATAACAGCAACAGATGGTCTTCCTCAGAAAATGTAAAGAAGTGACAAGTCATCATCTCCTGGTTAGATATCCTGCCACTATTCACCAGGCCAATTCCCAGTCTGTATCTCAAGAGTGATCACAAAATATCACAGTAATATTAAACTCTATTAAGTACACCAATTGTTTAAATCAAATCAATATCACTTATCAAATCAAATCAAATATCAAATCACCCTTTGCCTTCAAAACAGTATCAATTCATCTAGGTACACTTGCACAAAGTCAGGGATGTTGTAGGCATATCGTCAGATGGATGATTAAACAGTTACACCAAACGGGCGCTGATCATAAATTCAATATGTAGGTTGAAACAGAAACAGCTATGTAAAAAGAATAAAACTGGTTCAGGAACAGCCAAACTCTAATAATAATAATATATGATAATTAAAAGTAGCGGAAATAATGTAACAGGGTAAAAGTAGATTTTCTTCAAGATACTCAAGATTAAAAAGTATGCTGCATAAGAATTACACCAACCAAGTACAATTTGCTCAAAGATATTACTTCAGTACAGGTAACGGAGTAAATGTAACTCATTAATACCTCTGCATTTAGACTAGCTAGTCAGTGAAAATAACAGTACAGTGTACATTTATTCCTTCCATTTATTTCCATATTTGCCATTTTAATTTTGTGATGCTAGATTAGCTGCTCAGTGACTTTACAGTAACTGGTTATTTGATAATGGCTCCTAGCTGATTAGAGTGTAACTAATTGTGTGTTGTTTTCAGACTCTGCTGGACAGTTTCTGTGGCCACAGCTTGTAAGTAACTTCTGATGGAGTCTGTCAGTCACCATCCTTTGAGCCTGTTGGCAGACTGTCCTGACTGCAGAGCTTTTCTCTCCACAGTGACCTTCTATGAATACTCCACTGTACTGCAAGCCTTGTTCCTGACCTGTGCCGTGTTTGCTGGACTTACAGCCTACACCTTCCAGTCCAAGAGAGACTTCAGCAAAATGGGAGCAGGGTGAGTTTGTCAGGGCTGCTGCTCAATGCTGATTATCAAAGCTGCTGTATTCCCCCTCCAGAGGGAGTCACTGTCAGACGTTTAATATCTGATCTGTTCTGTCCTTACAGGCTGTTCGCCTGCCTGTGGATCCTCATCATTGCAAGCTTCATGAGGGTAGGTGGAACTGCCAGACATTAATTTGCCTAATTCATATGAAGGAAATAAAATGAAGTGAAGGAAAGGGAGAGATAAAGATAAATAAGAAGGCTGCATTCAAGGGGCTGTGCAGCTGTGGACATGTTGCTACAGGTGAAATATGATCCTGGAAGTCTGGTGTGAGATTGAAGGCTTATGCGACACCACATCACTGCACAGTGGTTTATGCGACTGTGAGAAAGGATTTTACCACTAAAGTCATCACATGACCATTTTATCTCCCACTGCGTTTATTGTGAGCTAAACAGCAGAATCCCTGCTAACCCACCAGGAATGTTCACATGCATGTCTTTATTTGGCCAACGCAGCACCTTGCCAGATGATTATGGTTGTTATCACTTAAATTTGAGCGATTCCGACCCGTTTGTGTTCACTGCTCGTGACATTCATCCAGTTCCTCCTTGCTCGTTTTCCCCTTCATGGCTAAAGTTTCTGTACTGAAAGAATAATATTGGAATCATTTGTGGACATAATTTATTTCCCTTCGGTATAAAAGGTGAACGACAGCTCACTTGTGTTTTGTACCTGAGTAGGAGACGTTGCTACTGTTAGCGTTAGCTGCATCTGGGGGCGTCACTGGCGATTCACGCCGTGTTGGATCTGCTTCCTCCCTCGCACCGAATGTCCTAACTGCTGGTGTGTCATTTTGCTGTGTCGTTGTCTTTTTTTAGTGAATCTTAGCCAAACTTTAGAGTGTTTGCTGCGGTCCGCCATGGTGCAGGAATGAAGTAGAGAAGTACTCTTCTCGCATACATTGTTGACATGGGAAAATGTTATAAAGTAAGAATCCTTTCAAAAATCAACATGTTAATAGATTATATTTATAAATTAACAAAATCCAAAGTTATCTGCAGCCAAAAAGTTTAATGTTTTGAATGCTAGTCTCTCCTCACAATTAACGGTCGCCATCTTGGCTATTTAGTGAAGGGAAGTGAAGCTTCAGCAGTTGCAGTTGCTGCACCGTACTATAGCAATTTTAAGTAATGCATGTGTGTGAAGGAGACAACACTTTCCCAGTGTGCATGAGCTTTAAAGTCTCATTAACTAACAGTTCATAAAGTAAAGGGAGTGCGGGTGACTGCGGGACGTTGAGAGAACAATTGTATCCACAAAATGTAGTAGATAGATCCAGTTTCAGAAAAAGCCAGGGTGTAACTTTAATGGGACACAACAGTTGGCCCTCGATGTACAGTTTCCCCATGACTAGTGCAGCTGGTCGCCTCTTATTCCAGGGTTCTTTGAAGAGTGGGTACAGTGATTTTTTTTTTTTTTATTGTTTTTTACATCTTTAGGTAATTTCTTTGGGGAGCTTGTTGCTCATGCCGAACGTACCTTTCAGCCCCCTCCCTTTTTTTTGACCAGTTCTTTCTGCTGGTAATGTTCAAATCCTTATTGCTTTTGCTGTCCAGGTGAGGCATGCGGTGGAACATGATGTTATGGACATAGTCAGGTGGACATTTTAGGGAGCTTGCTCTGGGTTTGCAGGATTGCTTTATTAAATACTGGGTGGACAATACTTGGCTCCTTCAGGCAGGCCAGACGAATGCTTTATGATGTTGAAAAGAACTTGCATAATGTAAACTCTCAGGGTAGCACACTTTTCCAGCCGGAATCTAGCTACAGCGTGCCGCCATGTTGGAGTCATGGGTGATCTATCTACTTAGTGCTGCTGCTTTGCCTCAGTCAGATATGTGTGTGGGCTTTTTTTTTTTTTTTTTTTTTTTTTTTTTTTTAAGTCAGTCTGCAAACAGCAAGGCACAAAGAAAAAGAGAAAGTAAGAAACAAAAAGTAAAACAACAGAAAGAGAAACAAATATAGCAATAAAGAAACTGAAACAAATAGAATCTGACAGAACAAAGAAACCACTAGAAAGGAGTGGTCAACACTGGTGTTGGTGCTTTCTCTAAAAGTGTCCCATTACTTTTAGTTCATAATCTGTACTAACATGTATTCAAGCTTTTTGTAAGTGGATATAGTCTCTGTGCAAAACATTATTTTCTAATATTCACACATCAGAGTGGATTATGCTGCTCATGGATACCCACATGCCAGAGAGCAGGAGAGAATATGACAAGTGATGTGTGTCAGTGTCATTTTAAAGTAACCAATATATTAAATATACATAATAACACAGCATGTATGAATAAAGAGAGCATGAATGCATACAGAGTCAGTGGAAAGATGTGATGGGATAAGCAGAGAGGTTAGACAAAAACACATTTGCTCAAGTTGAGACATGTTTCACATTTGCTGTGATCCTTCACAGCAAATGTGAAAGACAGACAGGAGCCGTACACAAAAACACTGTCCGTATGGGTTGTAAAATAAACAGTTGACTACTGATAAAAACTTTTTCTTTAATGGTGGTGATCAAATGTACACAGTGCAGTGGACAGAGTCGCCTCCATCCTGATTGACAGGTTGCCATGGTAGCGACTTGTCAGTCACAAGTTAGCCCCACCCTAAAGCATCCCCTGCTTTATCTATTTTCCTCTAAATGGGACCATAATTTCCTAAATGAACATCATGCTGTATTGAAGAAGACTTGAAACTAGCGACTGATAAACTCATTAGGAAAGTGTTTACTGAGGTAATAAATCAGGTGAGAAGGAGGCTTTTGCCACTGAGTCCAATGCAGTCGGATTTCTTTTGCATCCTGTGGAGTCGCCCCTGCTGGGCGTTAGAAAGAATGCAGGTTTAAGGCACTACCGCACTGGCTTCACTTTCAGAGCTGTAGGTTCCCGATGGTTGTTATAGACACTGTGTGTTTGTCGGTCAGAAACCCATTCACTGCAGTACCGTGAGGGGCCGAGAAGGTTGTGATTTTTGAACGCGGTTGTGATCGAGGGATGGAGCATTATGTAGAGTCCATTAAGTTTATAGACACCTTAACAGTTTATATGGGATACAGGGCTGGAAGATATCATCTAAAATCAATATCAAGATTACTTGATACATTCACCTCAGTAACAATTAGTTAAACAATATCTTACTCTGTGTACAAGATTCTCTGTCCTCACAGTGTACCTGTTAATAATTATTTGTACTGAACAATTCACAGAAAGGTCTCCATCGTAGCCTGGGGCCTGAGTTGTTTGAGCCTGCATTCACTGTGCCAGGTCTTGAGGTTGAGATCATAGCTGCGCAGCCGTAGGTCTTCCATTGCAGCTAGGAGGGACTCCTCTGGGTCATCATGCGGTTGCACCGCCTAGCCGCTAGACATGTGCTGCTCATCTTCTGACACACATGCCGCTGTTGTTGATGACTGTCTACAGTTGCCTGGGCAACTGAGGTCGTAATCCTGAAGGTGTGCAGGGAGCGTTGTGTTCCTCTTGACTCGCACGTCTGCTTCTCGTTCTCTCAGCTAGAGGGTTGACATTTTGCGCTGCAGTGTCCCTGAAGTTGTATGTAGTTCTGAAATATAAGCAATTAATAGGCATCAGTTAATTACACAGGATACTATATATATGTACATAGAATTTACATTAGTCTAATATGCCAAAAATAGGCTTTTGGCCATCAATGCTACCACAAACTTTATTTGTAGAAACTTGTGTTGTAGCCACCAGCATATAGAACAATATGAAAAGGAGTTAACTTCATTTCCATGTAATAAAGGCTGAGTTAGACTTTAAGGCCATAGACAGGTGTTTAGAAATAGTGAGGTCCTTGTCCTGCTTTTTAAATGAGAACAACTGCAGTAGCTTTCAGGTTTTGCCCTAAATTACCTGACACATTAGACAAGGCATGACGAGAAAGAAAAAGAGAGAGAAAGAACCCCTCCACATGGTGGCGCCCTCTGTCTGCCCTGCTCCGACTGGACACACGTTTAATTACAGGTGCATTACAGAGGTCGGTGGCAGCATGTAGGAAGGAATGAATTTATAAACAAACATGACAGAAATTGCTTGGTTACTGTATAAAGTTGATTTTGTTAACTTAACAATTAATTGCCCATCCCAAGAGTGGAAGCTGTGGAACAGTGTTGTCCACATACCACATGCTATGTACTTGGCCAATTAGTGAAGAACACAAACATTCTAAATAGCCAGTCTATGTTGCCGGCAAAGTTTCGGTACAGCTGTAAAGAGAAGTCAGCCTCATTTCCCCTTCACGCTGACTCTGGTCTCTCTGCAGTTCTTCTTCAACAGTGACAGCACAGAGCTGATCATGTCTGGAGCTGGGGCTCTGATCTTCTGCGGTTTCATCATCTACGACACCAACCTGCTGATGAAGCAGCTCTCCCCCGAGGAGCACATTTTAGCCTCCATCAACCTCTACCTGGACATCGTCAACCTCTTCCTGCACATCCTGCGTCTCCTTGACTCGATGAAGAAGCACTGAAGGCTGCAGTACCACTTCAGACTGCTTCACTCGGCTATTATCTATTGTTGTTAACCCTAACAGCCTCACTGGAACCCCTCAGATATGACTGTCATTACCCTGCATTCATGCGAGTGTTACCATCCTGACGTTCACAAACATGAGATTTTAGAGGGGACTCTTCATTCTGTGCTTGGGGAACTCTCTTTACAGGCAGCTGCACTAAGTGCTTCTGTTTACTTTACCCATACTTTTTGTAGCTGATTGCACTTTTGTATTAAATGAAGTCAATCTATAAGTTTTGATTATTCTGAAATGAAAATGTACTCATTATAATTAGGTGACAGCCAGTCAGTTAAGGGGACATTACATGATTTGATATAGGGCACACTAGCATCCCTACCCGGCCCAATTGCAGCTCTCCTTGTTTTTGACCCCAGATAGACACTTTGTGATGTGAGGCACTAGTGGATGCTGTAACAATTGTAGTGTGTGCATTTTTCTTCCCAACAGTATCTCTCAGTGGTGATTCAGATCTATCATTCCACTCATTTATTCTGTTATTTATTGTTTATGTTTTCAATCTTGTCAGAAATGAGTTTATTCCACCAGTGCACTGCAGCCCTCTCATGTGCCACATCTGTTAATGATGTACAATAGCAAGAAAAATTAATTTGCATGCCTGGGATTTTTAATATCTGTGATTGTATATATGTTTATGGTGTAAATGTAACAGTGACAGTTTTTGGGATCAAGAACTGAAACCCTGAAACATGAGGTAAGCCTAAATATGTGATTCGTCTGATTCATCTGCATCAGGATATGTTAAATGAGATGAAGGCGTTAGCTTCAACTGTTAATTAACTAAATGAATTATTAATAAAAAGACCACGTGCAATGTTTTTCATTTTTAAACAGTTGTGCGTGAAGTTATATGAAACTGCCTCCTGGTTTTGTGCTGGACCATAGACTGCATATAAAGATGGCTGACGCGTCTCCACTTCCTCCCTCTGTACAAAAACTAAGCCAAAGTATCCCAGATGCAAATTTGCTAATCCTACTATGGCGAAGGCGTGACCCATCCTGCTCAGCCTCTAATTGGTTTAGCCTGACAATGTTTCTCACATAGCTGTCCCCAAGCAAGGTTTTCTTTATGTCTCACGTACTGGAAGTGGTGGACTTTAATGCATATTTATTTTTAACTTAAGCAGAATTGTCGGCAGTTTTGTGTTTACATGGCTCATGCTGTTCACTCACTCACTCAAGAATAAATTATTGTTTATAACCATCTGGTTCATTTGACTGAACTCTAGCAAGGTCTGATGAATCAAAGGCAGCTACCCACTGAACACTTGAACACAGGTCGGCTTGATAAGAACTACCTAAAACAACAAACAACCTGTGGGGGGAAAAATGTATTGTGCACTTTGATTGGAGGGGGCGGGGCTTATTATCTATCAGAGATGGGGACTCGAGTTTGAGACTTGCACTTAAGTCTCACTCAGTGACTTCAGACTTGACTCTGACTCGAGGTGTGGGACTCGTGAACAATGTTTATTTTTAGGAAACTTCAGCTTGATGTTTGGACTCTACTTCAGAGACTTGAGACTTGACTTGGACTCTACCTCAGAGACTTGAGACTTGACTTGGACTCTACGTCAGAGACTTGAGACTTGACTTAGACTCTACTTCAGAGACTTGAGACTCAACCTGGACTCTACGTCAGAGACTTGAGACTTGACTTAGACTCTACTTCAGAGACTTGAGACTCGACTTGGACTCTACGTCAGAGACTTGAGACTCGACTTGGACGCTACGTCAGAGACTTGAGACTCGACTTGGACTCTACGTCAGAGACTTGAGACTCGACCTGGACTCTACGTCAGAGACTTGAGACTCGACTTGGACTCTACTTCAGAGACTTGAGACTCGACTTGGACTCTACTTCAGAGACTTGAGACTTGACTTGGACTCTACTTCAGAGACTTGAGACTCGGCTTAGACTCTACTTCAGAGACTTGAGACTCGACTGGACTCTACGTCGAGACTTGAGACTCGACTTGGACTCTACGTCAGAGACTTGAGACTCGACCTGGACTCTACGTCAGAGACTTGAGACTCGACTTGGACTCTACGTCAGAGACTTGAGACTCGACCTGGACTCTACATCAGAGACTTGAGACTTGACTTAGACTCTACTTCAGAGACTTGAGACTCGACTTGGACTCTACCTCAGAGACTTGAGACTTGACTTAGACTCTACCTCAGAGACTTGAGACTTGACTTAGACTCTACTTCAGAGACTTGGGACTCGACTTAGACTCTACTTCAGAGACTTAAGACTTGACTTAGACTCTACTTCAGAGACTTGAGACTCGACTTAGACTCTACCTCAGAGACTTGAGACTTGACTTAGACTCTACTTCAGAGACTTGAGACTCGACTTAGACTCTACCTCAGAGACTTGAGACTTGACTTAGACTCTACTTCAGAGACTTGAGACTCGACTTAGACTCTACCTCAGAGACTTGAGACTTGACTTAGACTCTACCTCAGAGACTTGAGACTTGACTTGGACTCTACTTCAGAGACTTCAGACTCGACTTAGACTCTACCTCAGAGACTTGAGACTTGACTTAGACTCTACCTCAGAGACTTGAGACTTGACTTAGACTCTACCTCAGAGACTTCAGACTCGACTTAGACTCTACCTCAGAGACTTGAGACTTGACTTGGACTCTAGCTCAAACACTTGTGAGCATCTCTGTTATCTGTACTGCAGCCAAACATCACGGGGCGAGCTAGATGTTTTGGCTTTGCTTTTGGGGAGCTGTCACGTTGTCCGTCTTTATATACAGTCCGTGTGCTGGACTAACAGCAGATTCTTTCTGGCATTGTGTTTGTTTTGTTTATTATGCTTTCTGATAAATTGCTGGTGTAAACTGTTATTAAACAGTCTTTATGGAGCTGTCACAGTCATGTGGAAATAAAGATTAAAATATTACATACTGACTGAAAGGGGGTGACTATTTTTTGGGATATTAAATGTTTTATTTGTACTTATTTTTGATCGATTTGTGGAGATTGTTTTCCCTTAAACAGTCTTCTGTTGATCGTAAAATCTTAAATCTAAGTCCGAGGGCAGAGAGGGGATTATTTTTAATATTAGACAAACATTTCCGTTTTGACTTCATACAGTTTACTGATTGTCTTTTCATGTGAAAATCAGCCTGCAAAACTTGCATTTCTGTACAAAACTCAACTGACACTTCACTGCATGAAAACCAGGATTATCAACATAGTTATTGTCATGTTCACCCCACCCCCCTGCAGCTCTGTAGAGTGCTCCTTTATCAGGATCTAGCAAAGATCTAGTTATGGATTCCAATGCAAACACTGTTCCTTTCACAGCTTTGTGACTAAAACAAAGCAAAACTAAAGTAATCACACTAAGTAAAAATGATTTGTGTATCTAAAAGAAATCTTAATGAGATGTTGGCACCTCTGAATTGTTTCCCAAAAACTTTTATTGATATTGTATTGAGTGTTGTTCCTGTTTATACATCAGGGGCCGTATTCACAAACATTCTGAGAATACTTTTCTACCTTTGTAGGAAGGAGTCCTGGCTTAGGAAGGATTTTGGAAAATTCTTAGAGCGACTCTGAGCAAGAAACGGACAGAAACTTAGTGAGGAAGTGTGGTTGACCCTGTAACTAGGTATGAGCATAGGGTATGAGGCATCTCTTTTAAATTATATGATTGGTTAATTAAAACAAAAGAAATAGTTGCTTAGAATGGACAGTAAAATCGTTAGGCCAAGCCATTGAATTTAGTAAAAAAATAAAGTTTCTGTGTTAAAATGAATACTATTTTCACATCTGTTGAATGAGTTGTATGCCATTCTTCAAAAGTAGTGTTGAAACATACTTGTGCAGTACCTGTTCACATGCTGATAGTTATTATATATATTTTATGTTTATTTACCATGCTGGTAATTTCAGTACTTTTGTACTGTTCATCAATTTAGGCCTATAAGTTGTGGCGTTGGTTGGCATATAAATCTATCCTCCCATAAACCAGCGAACAAGCAAACAAGTAATGGAAGCAACCCAACTGAAAAAGAGCAATGTTTAGTTGTTATCAATTAGTTAATTAGCGTAAAACTATTGGTTGTGCGCACTGTGCACCAGTGGAGTACGAATAAATGTGTTGCAGTCCAAAGCGAGAGGGGAGATTGCAGCACACAATCGGGATTCTTCACACACAGGTAAGCTGTATTGTTTACTGCTGGTAAAGTTCACTTAAATACAGATTTATACAGGATATGTATTGTTTGGGCATCTGGTAAGGATGCCTCCTGGACGCCTCCCTAGGGAGGTGTTCCAGGCACGTCCAGCTGGGAGGAGGCCACGGGGAGACCCAGGACTAGGTGGAGAGATTATATTATATCTCCACACTGGCCTGGCAACGCCTCGGGATCCCCCAGTCTGTGTTTCACCTGTGTCGCTTATCTCCACCCACTTAGGTATTTAAGTCTCTGTCTCACTAGTGTCTATTTTCCAGTTCATTGTTTCACTTCTGTGTTCATGAATGTTCATACCAGTGTTTGCATTCCTGCCTCTTGTCTCTGGATTATTCCCCGTGTTTTCCTCTGGATGTTTTGACATTCAGTTTTGGACTTCTCACCCATTTTTATGGTGGATTACTTTGCTTTTGTTTCTGGACTGTCAACTGCCACCTCATCTGTAAATGTCCCCTATTGTAAATAAACACCTTATCTTTCCCATTCAGTTTGTGTCTACATGTGGACTGAAAACCCTGCTTTATCATCTGTTTTCCTCTAAATGGGACCATAATTTAATTAACATTATATTTCTTAAATAACACAATAAACACAATACTATTGGGCAAACTGAAAAAATAACCAGCACAAAAGAAAACTAATTAGTAATATAGTTTTACTAATCAATTACCAAATCAAACAAAAAAGCTGTTCATTTTTTAATGGTTTATTTGACAGGTATAGATACAGGATAGACAAACTGAAAATGGCTATCTGATGCAAACATCATAGTGGTTGAAGTGGATGCTAATTTGCACAATGAAGGTAAACTGAATACAACAAAATACAATAATGCACACATAATGCCACATACTGTTGGTCATCTGTTAATACTCATGCATCATGCCCATCCTCCACATGCCAGTCCCCCCACTTGTCTACTGCTAATGATGGTTCAAAGTATTGTGCCAACACTTAGTGTATCTGTGGGACAGCAATGCTTTTTCTTGGGGGCACGGTGCCCTGTCCACGTTGTGACACCCTTAGCTATGGCCTATACACCCTATGCCTATAGATCAGCCCTGAGTAGAGATAACATTGTAGAATACAGGCAGTCTCTCAGCCAGAAGAGTAATAGTGAAGAACTGGAAGCAGCAGCATGTAACAGTACCTGTAGGATTCTGAAATGGGCTTGTTAATTCTTTTTGGACTGCTAGCAGGACAATCTTATGAATCTGCAACATCTGATGATTGTGTGCATGAGCACATGTGGGTCCCTGTCTTGTCAATCTTGTAATCAGTCACAGCAATCACAAACCCCTAGAACCTAATTAAATAACAAGATGTACATGTTTTTGGTAAAAATGCTGGAGTTCTTAAATAAGTTAACTGGCTTAATCTGGTTTAAATAAACGGGAATGATTTCAGTTCAAAGTTGAACCATTCTAATAGCTAACTAGCTAATGACACACACAAAACAGGAGTGAAAAGACCAAAGTGCTGTACAGTAAAACGTTGTCTATGAAGATTCTCAGTCATCCAGGTCATAGTTATCCAATGAAGGTTAAAATCAAGGGCAACTGGACTTGGTTGAAGATACTGTTTTACTGTACTGGTGTACAGTAAAACACAATTTCAAGAAAATGTATGATCACATTCTCTTCACTCTCTTCAGCCATCTTTTTAAAAAAACAATAAGATGACAGTCTGAAACTGATACTGCACTAAAGCAATTAGGGAATCTTTAGAAATGTATGGTGGAGTATCACATCTAGTGTGACGTTACTGAGAGCTTTTTATAAAATATAATGCAATGCATTCGTTGAAGCTTTTTATCTCCCACAGTGAAAATCTAACGCTTTGACCTGAAAGACAGACTTCACACAACGTGAGGTGGGGTTCTTGTTGTTGTTGACCAGGTCTAGTAGGATAACTCACATCGCACCCATCCTGTCGTCTTTACACTGGCTCCCTGTCAGGTTCACAATTCATTTTAAGGTTTATGTTACTATATAGAGCCCTTCATGGTCAGGCATCTGAGTTACTTATCTGACCTGCTCCACCTTTACATCACCACTAGGTCACTTAGGTCTTCTGACCAGGGCTTACTACTTGGCCCTAGCGGTCTACTAAAAACAAAAGGTGACCAGGCTTTGAAGTGGTGGCGCCCACTCTGTGGATCGCTCTTCCTATGGATACGTTCTGCTGTCTCTGTTGATGCCTGTGATGGCCGCACTAGCAGCCACACATGGAAAAGACGACAACTCACGGTGGTAACTCTTTCATTTGTTTTGAGCACATTACATATCATACAAAATAAATAACTGGACACACATTTTAGTTTTAAAAACAGTTTTATTAGTTATTTGACTTTTCTATTTGGGTGCACACAGTTATTTAACTTTGTCAATTTAGCTAATTTCAGGTTTCATTTTCTTTAAGTTATGCTCTGTGAAATTAATACCTTTCTTTTTGAGATACCAGTTAGTGGGGAGTTGCTGCTGGCGGTCTCTGGCTGGCTGACAGACAAAAGGACTTCCAACTGACTCTAAGCTGTTTAAATAGGGGAATGGAGAATTGGACCATGTTTTCCCATATCATGGGGGTGGCAGAGTGTTGCATTTTAGAATTGTGTTCTTTTCTTTGCTAGTTATACTTTGTTCTTATGATTATTTGATTGTTTTACCCTTAATTCATATTAGGTAGCGTTGGTTTAACATTTGTTGTAGTTATTGTGGTTTGTTTAGATATTATGTGTTTGTCTAACCCCTTTGTGTCAGAATGGCCTGATCAGCCACTATATAAGTTTCCCCCATGTCTCAGTCTTGTTAGGTCTGTTTATTATTGTTGTTATTGTGTGATTATTTTTTTTATATCTATCTATATTATATTTATGCTGATGACACACAAATATACTTGCCCGTCAGATCCACAGACCCTGTAATGCTGAGTTCACTTAACAACTGCCTTTGTGAAGTTAAAAAATGGATGTCAAATAATTTCCTCCAGCTGAACTCAGACAAAACAGAAATCCTGGTCATCGGGTCCCAGCAGATGGCAAACAAATACTGCCATCTGCTGGTTCCCTAGTAAATAACATTAAGCCTGTGGCAAAGAACCTTGGTGTTTGGTTTGATAGTAATTTAAATTTCGAGCAGCACACCACAAAGCTTGTTCAATCATGTTTTTATCAACTTAGAAATATAGCAAAAATGCAATCTATGTTAACTTTTAAGGACACCGAGACCATTTTACACGCCTTCATCTCATCACGGCTGGATTATTGCAACAGCCTTTTCACCTGTTTAACCCAAAAATCTAATGATCGACTCCAGACTGTCCAGAACTCAGCTGCCAGGCTTTTAACCAGAACAAAGAAATATTATTCCTATTTTAGCTTCATTACACTGGCTCCCCAGTATGTTTTAGAATTGACTTTAAAATTCTATTGATCACTTTTACAGCTCTTCATGGCC
>NW_024043107.1:0-22345 GCF_014851395.1 Micropterus salmoides | reverse complement strand
TGGGCAAGTGAAATGTTTTTTTAATTCATGTGGTCATAGTTGTCCACAACTCAAATCAGATATAAGAAGAAATGTTTTATACCACCTCAAGAAGGCTTCCTATCAGAAAGGTAGGAAGGTATTTCAAATGTACAACTGCAGTACTTAAATCTAAGTAAGTATTTCCCTGACATTTTTGTGTTACTTTACTTTTATAGACCATGTAACAGGTTTTTATACTTCCTGTGAGTATAATCCAATCAATCTTTTCATACTGTATATCCGATGTGTAATTTGATAAATTGTGTTGTATGTGGTGCTCGCATCTCAGAGAAGACCTCTGACTGCAACATGCGTCTTTGTAAGAGAGAACGGACAGAAAAAGTCTCTAACTCTGCCTGTCAGCTCGCTCTGCCGTTAAAACTGAATTTACCATACAGAATTGAATACGAGTGCACTCCAGATTTAGCTGCAGCCAGCTGACCGTGTGCTTCTCCCTATACCGCAGTTCTGTGTCCATGCATGCAGCAAACTGAAGCACTGTCTGTCGGAGCGTCTACGTGAAAAGAGAAGGAAGACATTGCTGGTAGTATTGTCTTCAGAGTTGTTAAACACCTCAGCGCACTGAAGGAAGCCATCTGACTGTGTGAGGGGCAAGATCGTTGATGTCTGCAGGCAGAGTAGGAGCTCTCCTGTCTGACTGGTCCACCAATAGCAGAGAAGATGACCCCTTGAGACACAGCCCCTCCCATTTGCATAATGAGGCAGAAATGCATACAAAATTTAAAAAAGACAGGCAGAATAAATACCATGGGTGAAAAAATAAGGTAAATAAATACAAAGGAAGAATAAAACACACATAAATGTCGCGGTGGCAGCCCGGCTGTCGGTGAGTGTCCTGTTTCTCCTTTCCCTCACATTCTGGTTTTCCTGTGCCTCCTCTCTCTCTCTGTGTGTGTGCTCTCCCTCCCTGCTCCGGAGCCCGGCTGGCTACCCACACCTGCACCTCGTTTACCTCCATCCCCGGCCGCCGCACCTGCCAGCCATCAGCCTCATCACTGCCAGTATATCTACCCCGGCTTTCCACTCCACCCTCGCTCGATCGTCGCAGCTCTTGACCTGGTGTCGCCGCTTCGTTCTGGCTTTATTTCTTATACTCCTTTTGCCTCTTGTCCTCTTGCCTACTAACCCTGTCTCTCTGTTTTTCCCCGCCAGGTTCACTCACCTCTGCCTCCCAGCTCGGCCAGCCGGGCTCGCTCGCCTGCCTCCTCCTCTCGCCGCCTCCACGACCCCCCCCGGCTTCTCCACTCGCACCCCGCCTGGACCCCCGTCTCCGTGTCCTCACCTACCCGTCTGCCAGCCTCCCCCCTAGCCTCCAGCCTTGTGCCCTCCGTTCCTCCAGCTTCTCGGTTCCCCGAGTCCTCGTCTGCCTCTCCCCCTCCTTCCACCTGCCCTCGCCTCGAGCCTTTTTTTCCTCAATAAACCTCTTTTTCACCCTCAGCGTTGCGTTTGGGTCCGTTCTGTCTCCCACCGTTACAGAACGATCGAGCCACTATGGACCCAGCACGCTCCCCCTCTCCCCCCCCTCGACCGACCCCACTCCGCTGGAAGTCATCCGCGCCGTCGCCTCCCAGGGAGCGGTCCTCGATCAGCATGCGGCCCGGCTCCAGTCAGTGTCCGATGCGCTCTGCTCCCTGGGCGAGGGGTTCGGCGTCTCAGTGCGCGGCTCCCCGACCCCTGCTCCACTCCCTCTGTCCCCCTCTCAGTCTCCTCCTTGTTCGCTCTCTGCTGATTTTGTCCCAAGCGCCCCAGTAGGCGCGTTCTCTCCCCGCGAGACACCCGTTTCCCAGCCTGATAAATTCTCTGGCGTTCTGGGCGCGTGTGACGGCTTCCTGGTTCAGTGCGCCCTGGTGTTCAAGAGGCAACCAGTGTCTTTCCAATCCGACGAGGCTAAGATCTGTTACGTCGCTGGGTTACTCCGCGACCGGCTTTGGCCTGGTACGCTGCCGTCAGTGAGGGCCAGCCCCACGTTCTCTCCTCCTACTCCTCCTTTGTTGAGGAGATGCGGAGAGTCTTCGATCGCCCGGTGCGAGGGAGAGAGACGCCTGGTCGCCTCCTCTCCCTCCGCCAGCGTGGCGGAGTACTCGGTGGATTTCCGTATTCTGGCGGCCAACTCGGGTTGGAACAGTGAGGCGCTCCGGTGCGTGTTCCTGGACGGCCTCAATAATCGGATCAAAGACCTGCTGGCCGTTAGGGACGCCCCGGAGGGTCTCGATGCCTTGGTCGAGGTAGCCACCGACCTCGACAACCGCCTGCGGGAAGAGAGAGGGAACGTGTCGCCCGCGCTTCCTCCTCCCGCTCCAGCCTCACACCGTCTCGGGCCTCTGTCCTGCCGCCCCCCGCGCCCCGATCGGCCGTCCCGCCTGTGCTCCCTGCTCCCCCCACACTCTCAGCTCCACCGTCTCCTGAGCCCATGCAGCTAGGCCGAACTCACCTCTCCCGGAGGAACGCGAACGCCGCCGTCTCGCCGGGGAGTGCTTCTACTGCGGGAAGCCCGGTCACTTTTTGTCCACCTGCCCTGTTCGCCCAAAAGCACCTGCTCGCCAGTAGGGTTGGGACTACTGGCGAGCAGGGCCCCCTCCCCCAACCCCCGCGTCCTCCTCGATGCCTCCATCACCTGGGAGAGCATCACCCAGCCTCTCAAGGCCCTGATCGACTCGGGCGCGGACGAGAACTTCCTAGATTACCAATAGCTCGCCGCCTTAAGATCCCCCAGGTCCCCTTAGACACCCCCCTTCACCACGGGTCTAAACGGCCAGCCTCTCGCCATCGTCACCCACCGCACTCCTCAGTTATCTCTTCTCTCTTCCGGCAATCACCACGAGTCCCTCGCCTTCCACCTGATCTCTTCCCCTGCCGCCCCTCTGGTTCTTGGTCTCCCCTGGTTATCCTCCCATAACCCCTATATCGATTGGTCGCGGGGGAAGATCAGGAATTGGAGTACTTCTTGCCATTCCTCGTGCCTCCTGTCTGCCCGAGCCCCCGGTGATCCGGTTCCCCCGGTCTCTCCTCCGCTCCCTCCCGACCTGTCCGGGGTCCCCGATGTCTACCATGATCTGGCCCCGGTTTTTAGTAAGAACCTAGCCCTGTCACTACCCCCCCACCGCCCCTACGACTGCTCCATAGACCTCCTCCCGGACGCTCCCCTCCCGTCCAGTCACCTGTACAATCTGTCGCGACCGGAGAGGGTCT
This sequence comes from Micropterus salmoides, assembly GCF_014851395.1. NCBI lineage: Eukaryota > Metazoa > Chordata > Actinopteri > Centrarchiformes > Centrarchidae > Micropterus > Micropterus salmoides. Next base: position 19,114 of record NW_024043107.1, on the reverse strand, counting down.
ATGGAGCAGTACATTAAGGACTCCTTAGCCGCTGGCATCATTCGCCCTTCATCCTCCCCTCTTGGGGGGTTTTCGTAGCTAAGAAAGACAAGACCCTCCGCCCTTGTATCGATTACCGGGGCTCAACGCCATTACCGTTAAAAACAAGTATCCCCTCCCGCTCATGGATTCGGCCTTCGAATCCCTCTCCCGGTCCGCCATTTTTACCAAACTGGATTTGCGTAATGCCTATCATCTGGTGCGGATCCGGGAGGGGGATGAATGGAAAACCGCGTTTAACACCCCTCTCGGGCACTATGAGTACCTAGTCATGCCCTTTGGCCTTACCAACGCCCCCGCGGTTTTCCAAGCCCTGGTTAATGACGTTCTTCGCGACTTCCTCCACCGCTTTGTTTTCGTCTATCTTGACGATATCCTGATCTTCTCCCGCGACCCTGCCCAACACACTGAACACGTCCGTCTGGTCCTGCAGCGGCTTCTGGAGAACAGGCTCTTCGTCAAAGCAGAAAAATGTGAGTTTCACTCGCCTTCCGTCCAGTTCCTCGGTTTTATTATTGAAAGGGGGCAGCTCCGCGCCGACCCCTCCAAGATCCAGGCGGTCGCGGACTGGCCTACCCCCACCTCCGTTAAGCAACTACAACGCTTCCTCGGTTTTGCAAACTTTTACCGCCGCTTTATACGCAATTTCAGCACCGTCGCCGCCCCCCTAACCCGCCTCACTTCCACCTCGGTCCCTTTTGTCTGGTCTCCAGAGGCCGCTGCAGCCTTCTCTCGCCTCAAGTCCCTGTTCACCTCCGCCCCCGTCCTCACCAACCCTGACCCCTCCCTTCAGTTCGTGGTCGAGGTGGACGCCTCGGACGTGGGCGTCGGCGCCTGCCTCTCCCAGCGCTCCCCCAAAGATAACAAACTGCACCCTTGCGCTTCTTCTCCCGCCGTCTCACCCCCACCGAACGAAATTACACCGTGGGGGACCGAGAACTGCTGGCCGTTAAGCTGGCTTTAGAGGAATGGAGGCACTGGCTTGAGGGGGCTGAACTCCCTTTCCTCTCCTGACCGATCATAAGAATCTCTCCTACATCCAAACTGCTAAAAGATTGAACTCCCGTCAAGCCCGGTGGGCCCTGTTTTTTGATAGGTTCAACTTCTCCCTCTCCTACCGTCCTGGATCCCGTAACACCAAGCCTGACGCTCTCTCCCGACTCCATTCCCCGGACGCTCCCCCGAACTCCCCGGACACCATTCTGCCCCGCACCTGCATCGCCTCTATTGTTTGGGAAGTTGAATCCGCTGTTCGCCGCGCCCAGTCCACTGAACCCGGCCCTGGCCTCGAGCCTCCTAACCGCCTCTATGTCCCTCGAGTGTCCGCTCTCAGGTTCTCCAGTGGGCGCACGCCTCCAGATTCAGTTGCCACCCCGGGATGGCCCGTACCCTCTTCCTTCTTCGCCAGCGATTCTGGTGGCCTTCCATGGACAAGGACTGTCGGTCCTTTGTGGCCGCCTGTGAGGTGTGCGCCCGCGCTAAATCCTCCCATCAACCACCCGCCGGCCTGCTCCCCATCTCCCGGTCCCCGGTCGCCCCTGGTCCCACATCGCCTTAGACTTCGTCACCGGACTCCCCAGATCCAACGGGAACACGGTCATCCTCACCATCGTCGACCGTTTCTCCAAATCTGCCCACTTTGTCCCCCTACCTAAAACTCCCCTCTTCCTTGGAAACCGCCCGCCTCCTCATCAACCATGTCTTCCGTCTACATGGCATCCCTCAAGACATCGTCTCCGACCGGGGGCCTCAGTTCACGTCCCAGGTCTGGAGAGCCTTCTGTCGCGCCTTTGGCGCCACCGCCAGCCTCTCTTCGGGTTACCACCCCCAGACCAACGGACAGGCCGAGCGAGTCAACCAAGACCTGGGAGCGGCACTCAGGTGTGTGGCGTACAGAAGCCCGGCCTCATGGAGCTTACAGATCCCCTGGATTGAATACGCCCACAACTCCCAGGTTTGCACTGCCACTGGAATGTCCCCCTTCATGAGTTCACTGGGCTACCAACCCCCCCTGTTCCCGTCCCAGGAAGCAGAAGTAGCGGTCCCCTCGGTACGGGCCCACTTCCGCCGCATCTGGAAGGAGACCACGGCCGCCTTACAGCGCACCGCGGCCCGCAATCGCCGGTTGGCAGACCGGCATCGCACTCCAGCCCCCGCCTACCGGCCTGGACAACAAGTGTGGCTCTCCTCCAGAGACCTCCCCCTGCAAACCTCTTCAAAGAAACTCGCCCCCCGGTTCATCGGCCCCTATCCCATCGAGGCCGTCATCAACCCCTCCGCGGTTCGCCTGATACTCCCCCCTCACATGAGAGTCCACCCGGTCTTCCACGTCTCACGGGTCAAGCCCGTCTCCACCAGCTCCCTCTCTGTGCCAGTGGCAGCGCCTCCCCCTCCCCGGATGGTCGACGGACACCCCGCTTACACTGTGCGCCGCCTCCTGGATGTGCGACGTAGAGGTCGAGACTACCGGTACTTGGTGGACTGGGCCGGCTATGGCCCAGAGGAGCGCTCCTGGATTCCTGCCAGTCAAATCCTGGATCCTTCCCTCCTGTCCGACTTCTACCGGGCTCACCCAGACAAACCGGGGGATCCGCCTGGAGGCGTCCGTTGAGGGGGGGGCCCCTGTCGCGGTGGCAGCCCGGCTGTCGGTGAGTGTCCTGTTTCTCCTTTCCCTCACATTCTGGTTTCTCCTGTGCCTCCTCTCTCTCTGTGTGTGTGTGCTCTCTCCCTCCCTGCTCCGGAGCCCGGCAGGCTACCCACACCTGCACCTCGTTTACCTCCATCCCCGGCCGCCGCACCTGCCAGCCATCAGCCTCATCACTGCCAGTATATCTACCCCGGCTTTCCACTCCACCCTCGCTCGATCGTCGCAGCTCTTGACCTGGTGTCGCCGCTTCGTTCTGGCTTTATTTCTTATACTCCTTTTGCCTCTTGTCCTCTTGCCTACTAACCCTGTCTCTCTGTTTTTCCCCGCCAGGTTCACTCACCTCTGCCTCCCAGCTCGGCCAGCCGGGCTCGCTCGCCTGCCTCCTCCTCTCGCCGCCTCCACGACCCCCCCGGCTTCTCCACTCGCACCCCGCCTGGACCCCCGTCTCCGTGTCCTCACCTACCGTCTGCCAGCCTCCCCCCTAGCCTCCAGCCTTGTGCCCTCCGTTCCTCCAGCTTCTCGGTTCCCCGAGTCCTCGTCTGCCTCTCCCCCTCCTTCCACCTGCCCTCGCCTCGAGCCTGTTTTTTCCTCAATAAACCTCTTTTTCACCCTCAGCGTTGCGTTTGGGTCCGTTCTGTCTCCCACCGTTACACATAAATACATTAAAAAAATTAGTAATAAATAAAGTTGAATAAACTAATAAGGTAATTATAACAAAGGTGAATAAGTAAAGGCACTAATTAAAATATATACATTTATGTCTCCTTGTATAATTTAATTACTACCTACATTTATTATTTACTTTATTTTTTGTGTATTTAATTGGATGCTTATTTATTTATTGAGCATTTATTTATTTCTGTATTTATTTCTGACTGTGTCAGGATCGGTCCTCCATAGCGGGGTGTTTGGTTTCAGATGTGAGCATGTACACGTAAGTTACAACAACTTCCTGTGTCATGGCGAAGACTTGATCTCTGACGCCACGCCACGGACACACCCATTGACAAAAACTCGCAAATAGCACAACTTTTCATCTTCAATGCCTTTAGAAGGCACAGCACAAATTTGAGGTCGGTCGGACTAAATCCCTAGGAGGAGTTCGTTAAAGTACGAAGTGTGTAAATCATCCAAAATTTGACGTAAAATTCAAAATGGCCGACTTCCTGTTGGTTTTAGGGCATCGCTCCAAGAGGCTTTTTTGTGCGTCTGGACAAGATACACGTACCACAGAAAATTCGTGCACGTAGGTGAAACGTGCGGCGGGGGCTGCTTCGTTAAAAGTCACTTCCTGTTGCCAGCAGGTGGCGCTATGACTGTGGGTGAATGTCAGCATGTACATGTGTTCAGGGCGGGACTCTCATCCTACATGTACAGTTTGGTCCAGATGTGAGCATGTACACTGAAGTTACGACAACTTCCGTGTCATGGCGAAGAGCTGATCTTTGACACCACGCCACGGACACGCCCATTGACGAAAACTTGCAAATAGCACAACTTTTCATCTTCAATGCCTTTAGAAGGCACAGCAGAAATTTGAGGTCGGTCGGACTAAATCCCTAGGAGGAGTTCATTAAAGTACGAAGTGTGTAATCATCCAAAATTTGACGTAAAATTCAAAATGGCTGACTTCCTGTTGGGTTAGGCTATGGCTCCAAGAGACTTTTTTGTGCGTCTGGACAAGATACACGTACCACAGAAAATTCGTGCACGTAGGTGAAACGTGCGGCGGGGGCTGCTTCGTTAAAGGTCACTTTCTGTTGCCAGCAGGTGGCGCTATGACTGTGGGTGAATGTCGGCATGTACATGTGTTCAGGGCGGGACTCTCATCCTAGATATACAGTTTGGTCCAGATGTGAGCATGTACACTGAAGTTACGACAACTTCCTGTTTCATTGTGAATCATCGACGCCACGGACACGCCCATTGACGAAAACTTGCAAATAGCACAACTTTTCATCTTCAATGCCTTTAGAAGGCACAGCAGAAATTTGACGTCGATCCGACTAAATCCCTAAGAGGAGTTCGTTAAAGTACGAAGTGTGTAAATCATCCAAAATATGACATAAAATTCAAAATGGCCGACTTCCTGTTGGGTTTAGGCTATGGCTCCAAGAGACTTTTTTGTGCGTCTGGACAAGATACACGTACCACAGAAAATTCAATTCAATTCAATTCAATTCAATTTTATTTATATAGCGCCAAATCACAACAACAGTTATCTCACAGCGCTTTTCATAAAAGAGCAGGTCTAGACCGTACTCTGTGATGATATTTACAGAAGCCCAACAGTTCCCACCAAGAGCAAGCACTAGGCGACAGAGGCAAGGAAAAACTTCCTTTTAAGAGGCAGAAACCTCGAGCAGAACCATGGCTCAGGGTGGGCGGCCATCTGCCTCGACCGGTTGGGGTGAGAGAGAGAGAGAGAGAGAAAGAGAGAGAGAAGAGAGAAAGAGAGAGAGAGAGAGAAGAGAGAGAGAGAGAGAGAGAGAGGGATGTAAGGAGAGAGAGGGGAGGGAGGCAGCCTACACAATATACACACAGAGGTACAGACAGCGAAGGTAATGTTGCTATAACTAAATGAAAAATGGTACAGATATTTATAATAGTGTTAATGGTAACCATCGTAATGTTAATGATTATAATAACAATAAGACTAGCAACAATAGTCGTTGCAGTAGAGGGTGTCGAGCAGGAACACGGGGGCAGCAGGCGACCCGCAGCCACAGATCCAGACTCCACAGCTCCAGAGCCAGAAAACCTGCAGGAAGTGATAGGAGGAGAGAGGAGAGGGACGAGAAAGCACAAGACTACCAGAAAGGGGAGAAGTTGTGTTAGTAACATGCAATAATGGGATAAGGTTGCATACAGAGGGAGAGAAAGTAGAGGAGAGAGGAGCTCAGTGCATCATGGGAAATCCCCCGGCAGTCTAGGCCTATAGCAGCATAACTAAGGGATGGTTCAGGACTACCTGAGCCAGCCCTAACTATAAGCTTTATCAAAGAGGAAAGTCTTAAGCCTACTCTTAAATGTGGAGATGGTGTCTGCCTCCTGAACCCAAACTGGAACCTGGTTCCACAGGAGAGGAGCTTGATAGCTGAACGCTCTGGCTCCTAGTCTACTTTTGGAGACTCTAGGAACCACAAGTAACCCTGCATTCTGGGAGCGCAGTGCTCTGGTGGGGTAGTAAGGTACTATGAGCTCTTTAAGATAAGATGGTGCCTGACCATTAAGAGCTTTGTAGGTAAGAAGAATGATTTAAATTCTATTCTGGATTTTACTGGAAGCCAATGCAAAGAAGCTAAAACAGGAGAAATGTGATCTCTTTTCCTGGTTCCTGTCAGAACACGTGCTGCAGCATTCTGGATCAGCTGAAGAGTCTTAATGGACTTTTTCGAGCAGCCTGATAATAAGGAATTGCAGTAATCCAGCCTAGAAGTAACAAATGCATGGACTAGTTTTTCTGCATTATTTTTAGACAGGATGTTCCTGATTTTCGCAATATTACGTAGGTGAAAAAAGGCGGTCCTTGAAATTTGCTTGAATTCGTGCACGTAGGTGAAACATGCGGCGGGGGCTGCTTCGTTAAAGGTCACTTTCTATTGCCAGCAGGTGGCGCTATGACTGTGGGTGAATGTCGGCATGTACATGTGTTCAGGGCTGGACTCTCATCCTACATGTACACTTTGGTCCGGATGTGAGCATGTACACTGAAGTTACAACAACTTCCTTTTTCATTGCGAATCATCGACGCCACGGACACGCCCATTGACGAAAACTCGCAAATAGCACAACTTTTCATAGTCAATGCCTTTAGAAGGCACAGCACAAATTTGACGTCGATCCGACTAAATCCCTAGGAGGAGTTCGTTAAAGTACGAAGTGTGTAAATCATCCAAAAATGGCCATAAAATTCAAAATGGCCGACTTCCTGTTGACTTTAGGCTATGGGTTCTTGAGGCTTTTTTGTGCGTCTTGATATGATACATGTCCCCAGAAAATTTCGTACATGTAGGTTGAACGTGCGACGGGGGCTAATTTTTTCCAATTTTCTAGGTGGCGCTAGCGAGTCATTTTGCCACGCCCATGCGCGAAACCCATAAAATACGAAGGTTTTCACCGGTTCTGACATGTTTGCAAATTTTGGTGAGTTTTCGAGTATGTTTAGGCCATGTCAATTGAGCCTACTTTGCAGAAAAAAGAAATATATATATATATATATATATAATCTTAGCAAATTCAATAGGGACCTCGCACGGTCGTGCTCGGGCTCTAAAAATATATATATATATATAATCTTAGCAAATTCAATAGGGACCTCGCACGGTCGTGCTCAGGCCCTAAATATAATCTTAGCAAATTCAATAGGGACCTCACACGGTCGTGCTCGGGCCCTAAATATATATATATATATAATCTTAGCAAATTCAATAGGGACCTCGCACGGTCGTGCTCGGGCCCTAAAAAAAATATATAATCTTTACAAATTCAATAGGGACCTCGCATGGGCGTGCTCGGGCCCTAAATATAATCTTTACAAATTCAACAGGGACCTCGCACGGTTCGTGCAGCCTGGCTCCGATGTCACAAGCAGCTCAGTTTCCTTTCTCCTTCCTGCCAGGAGCAGAACTCTCCTGTTTGGTAGATTACAGAGGTTGCTACTTGCCAGGCCCACCTGTGGCTGGCGTCCCCGGCCCTTTAGGCTGTCGCGGTGGGGAACACCCCTCTGTGATGCCGGCAGGGGCAGCTGAGTGACTTCTATTCATGGCCACCAGGATGCCTTATCAGCAGTTCAGACTGCTTTCTGAGCACTACTCGGGGTGGATCGATGGACAGATGGATGAACAGCCTGATCCGCCAAGGTCACAGGCTGCAGTTCGCATCCCCCCAGATCGCCGCCCTCCAAGGAGAGCTTCAGGAGCTGGTCTTGGAGAAGCAGGCTATCTCCAGAATTCCTCCGGGGCAGTAGTCCTGTTACTTCCTGGTCAGGAAATAGATGGGGGGAATGAGGCCCATCCTGGATCTGTCACTGTTCAACAGGGCGATTATGGAAAGACCTTTTCGCATGTTGACGGTAAACCAGGTGCTGGAGTATGTGTGCCAGGGGGACTGGCTCACCATCGTCTCTCGACTTTAAGGACGCGTACTTTCACATTCTTGTCATCCCGTAGCACAGTAAGTTCCTACGGTTCTCCTCCCAGTATACGCGGCTGCCGTTCAGTTACTCACTGGCCCAGCGTACTTTCTCCAAGTGTGTTGAGACGGCTCTGGAGCCATTGTGGCGGGAGGGCAACCAAAAAAACTGTTTTCCTGTTTAAATCTGGTTTTAGTTCTGTTTCTCTGTGTAGTCTTGTTTATTATTTTATTCATTCACATGTTCTAGTTTACTTAGTATCAGTTTTCATGGGTTTGGTTTTGGATTTGGCGTTCCAAATGTGTCCAAACACAAGCTTTAGAACGCCAAATCAGGGGTTGGACCCGGTAGCCTGCCTGGGGTGCTTTCGTTCCTCCAGCTGCTGATGGACAGAGGTCTGCCGTCATGAAGGGTTTGGTGGTCCTTTTGAGCCTTTGGAGACAGCAGACCTGAAGTTCTTTTCGGCCAAGGTTGCCTTGCTCTTGGCTCTGACATTGACCAAGAGGGTCAGTGATCTGGCTGCCCTCTCTGTGGCCCCTTCATGCCTCAGAATCCAGGGTGACTGCAGCTCGGTTGTCCAGCTCCCTAATCCTGCTTTTATGCCTAAGCTCTTTTAGGTCAAGAGTGATTACTCTCTCCGGCTTCTTTCCTACCCCTCATGGTATCAGGATGGTATGGCATCCCACCTCCTCTGTTCTGTGCGTGCACTGTCCTGCTACGTGGTGTGCAGGGTTGCCTGTTCACCGCTCCCAGCGCCTGTTCGTGTGCTACAGGGAACAGTCCAAGGGGCTTCCCCTGTCAGCACAGTGTCTCTCTTACTGGCTGTGCGTGTCTTTTCAGGTTCCCGTGGTGGTCATCGGAGGCGACCAGGTCACCATTAGCGACCCGTCTGCAACCAGCCTGTTCCCCGGCTTGCTAGAACGGCTAGCCACCTACTCGATTCCCGGCCTGCTAGCTGACATGCTAGCAGCAATCCCACTAGCTGTCAGCCAGCTAGCCCCCTGTCTGCCCTGCCTGATCCCCGGCCTGCTAGCGCTGCTAGCTCCTCACCAGACCAGCCAGATCTCCGGCCCGCTAGCGCTGCTAGCTCCACATCAGACCAGCCAGATCTCCGGCCCGCAAGCACTGCTAGCCGCCTGCCTGATCCCTGGCCTACTCCTGCTCCCAGGTTCCACTCGGTGGTCCCACCGACACCTGTGGCTGGTCCCTCATCGGAGGTCCGACCGACACCTGCTCCGAGGTCTCCGTCGATGGTCAGACCAACCCCTGCCCCACGTTCGGTGGCCAGACCGGTTCCTGCTCCTCGTGCCCTGTCGGTGGTCCAACCAACACCAGCTCCGTTGGTGGCCCAGCTAATTCCCGTTCCTCATGTCCGGTCCATGGCCCTCAGCCCTGCTGTCCAGTCGGTGGTCAGGCCGACTCCAGCTCCTCGTATCCTGTCCATGGTCATCAGCCCAGCTGTCTCGCCGGTGGTCATCAGCCCAGCTGCTCAGTCCGAGGACCTCGGCCCAGCTGTTCTGCCCGGCCTGTTGGGTCGTCCCCCGGGGCGGCCTCCCGAACATTGTTGCCTCCCTGTTCTGCCCGGCCTGTTGGGTCGTCCTCCGGGGCGGCCTCCCGAACTCTGTGGCCCCCCTGTTCTGCCCGGCCTGTTGGGACGGCCTCCCAAACTCTGTTTCCCCCCTGGTCTGCCTGGCCTCATGGGTCATCCCGCGGGACGCCCACCTGAACTGTTTTGCCCTCCTGGTCTGCTCGGTCGTCCCCTGAACTCTGTTTCCCCCTTGCTCTGCCCTCGGGCCGCCCGCCTGGGATTTCCCCGTCTGGTCCCTCTGTTCTGCCCTCGGGCTGCCTGCCTGAGGTTTCCCTGTCTGGTCCCCCTGCCCTACCCGGCCTGTTGGGTCGTCTTCCGGGACGACCTCCTGAACTGTGTGTTCTCCGTTACCCTCCTGGCCTGCTCAAACGACCTCCTGGTCGGCCTCCCGAACTGTTCTGCCCCTCTGCCCTGCCCTGCATGTTAGGCCAAGCGCCTTACCTGCCCTGTTTCCTGGGCATGATCTGCCTGCATGACTGTTTTGTTCCCTAACCCTGATTTGCCTGTTTTGTCTTCCTCCTGGACCTTATGACCCCCCTGCTCTACCCTCAGGCCATCCGCCGGAGAATTCCCTGTCTACTCCCTGGCCTTGTCTAGGTTTTGATTTTTGTTTTTCTGGCCCACCTCCTGTCCTCCCTCCGCCCACCCTGGTCGGCCTAGACTTTGTTGTTTGTGCTGCATTGGGTCTGTCTGTTTTTTGGTTGACCATCTGGAGATGCTCGTCGGTGGGGGGGTACTGTCACGATCCTGTCCTGAGCGTGTCTGGGTTTCAGTCCTGTCTGTGTGTCTTGTTGCGGAGTCTGGGTTTTTGTTCCATGTCTGTGTTCCTAGTCCTGTGTTTTAGTTCTTGTCGTAGTATTTGATTCTAGTTCTTTCTCTGCATCTTTTGGGTTTAGTCTGCTGGGTACTCTGTGTTCTCATTTCTCAGTTATGATCCCTGTGTTATAGTTGGTTAGGTGTCATTTATGTTCTCTGCCAGTTTCAGTAATCTGATTTTGTTCATTCAACTCTAGTCTCTGTTTAGCCTTTATTATTCATCCACATCTATTTAGTATCTGTCTTGCCTCGTATCTTAGTCCTGTACCTTAGTTTATGTGTTAAGTGTTCACTCCTGGTCTGTGTACTTCTGTGTTTTGCCTATGTCTATCTGAGTTCTGTTTTATCATTGTGTTATCAATCTCCCCTGAACAGCATCAAGGTGCCCTCCACCAGAGGCATCTCTTCCTCTGTGGCTTTGCACATGGGATGACGGTAGACAACATCTGCACGGCGGCCTTGTGTCTTCCCAGTGCTCGTTTGTCTGTTTCTACCTATAGGATGTTTCCCATTTCTTGTTGACTCACTCCGTACTCACCGAGTATTCACTCACTGAATGTTCTGTCTGAGTGATCTTGCTCCGCTGCTAACGCTGGCCCTGCTCTGTGCGGACCTGGAACGGTTGCAGTGCGTGACCTCGTCTGTGCCTGCACAGCTGCGGGGCCCCCCCATCCTGTCCCCGGCCTTTTACTCATGGGTTGATTTGCCTCTCCCATATCTCGCAATCGGTGGTCCTGCGTATGTCACCACGGATGCTGCGGGCTGCGAGGGACTGGGTGGCTTAATATGTTGGCTCTGGGCAGGTGGGTCTGTGCTTGGTGGTACCGTATGGGCGAGTGAGGCGTTGACTCATCCTGCTTCGCCTCTGATCCAATAGCGATAGCCTTAGAGGGCGACCCCATGTGACCCCTATGTTAAAATGCCCAACTTTACAGCAGAATAAAACGGTGATTACGTATTATAACTCCAGATTCTAGGCGCAGCCCTCAAAGTTGTGGAGCTCTGTGGACCTGTGGTTCTCAGTGTTGAAGAAAGGCATTATGGGAGCCGATGGCCAGGTCTCATCGTCCTATATACACAAGGTGAGGATGTAAGAGATGGGTGGGCATAGAAAAGCTTTTCCCAGTGCTGCACATGCACACGTAGGGGTAAACCCAATAGTGATAGCCTTGGAGGGCTGCACAAATACTCATAGAATATGTACAATATGTAACTATCGCTTTATTCTGCTGTAAAGTTGGGCATTTTAACATGGGGGTCAAAGGGGATTGACTCTCCTTTGGAGCCAGCCTCAAGTGGCCACTCGATAAATTGCAGATTGGGTGAAATGTGCCACATGTACCTAGCTGAATCTTCTTCCCTCTGCCTGACTCACTTCTCCTGCGGGATGTCGGCTGTTCTGCCAGCCTTTTCTTTATTCTTGTTGTGTTCCATGCACACTAAGTTGCTTCAGCTCCATCACGGTGTCTGTGAGCTATGCTACAGTTTAATGGCGCATTATTAAAAACATTGTATATAAATAGATAAAGTGTGATGCAGACACACAGTAGAGTGAGAGAGAACTTATCTGGACAAGTGAGAGCATGAGTGTGCAAGTATGATTGAAGTGTCGCTGTGATATAAAAACTTTCTTTGATCATAAAGCCTTGTGTTACTCTACAGTTCTGTGGTTTATCAGTGAAATGCGTAAATTACACTTCAGGCTGGAGTCTGTTGACAGACAGACAGATCTGTGTTTTTTACACTCGTCTCCTCTATGAAACGTCTGCATCCTCCTTGCACTGCATTATTATAAACTATGATGAACTGAACTTGGGTCACATCTCTTTCTTCCAGGTGATTTCTTCATTGTGTCTTTCATGATTAGAGAGGCTGCTGTCAGTGCATCCTGACCGATCTTACTTTTATTTAAATAATCAACGACGTTATGCTGCTGTTCGTCATGCGTACTGTAAATGTGCAGTGCCTTTTTGGGGGAGGAGGGGCACCTTGGTGGCTGTGGGACGGTTTGGCTGCCACAGATCCACAGCTGCATGCAAGTTCAATGTGCCTGTGATGTTCCGTGCTAACTCGCATCAATGCTGCACATCTCTCTTCATTAGTATTTTTTCCTAACTTTCCTCAGAGAAATGGCAGCAACAAAAACAAACAGACAGACAGAAAAAGACACATCACATGACTGACAGGATGGCTGCACTTCTCCACCATCAGCCACTATTGTGCGCACAGTTTTAACCAAACAGGTTGAGGCAGCGACCCGTGAAAATGAACTCAGTTGTATTGTAGCCTACTGTATTACTCTGTATTGACTGCAGCTTATTTGTTTAGTATTATTGGCTTTTTGATGCATCCTCCAATTAGTACAGCGATACAAATGATAATATGCTTGCTACTGTGTGCCGGCGGCCAGCAGTGCGTAAAATAATAACACTTTAATACTACCAAGGGCGGAATTGCGGTCTCTCCTTGAGCAGTAGTCTTTGATGGCATTTTTCAGGCGATTGGAACTTAACGGATTGCCTAGTATGAGTCGGCCTACTCCCTGTTGCAATATTACAGACATCTCGGGCAAGTAGTTGACTGCTGTGTGTGTTTGTGCATTTGCGTGTGTGCGAGAGAGGGAAATGTTGAACCATGTAATAAGCAATGATTTCTCTCTCTCTCTACCCCCTATGTGCATTTATTTATTGTTCATTGTTGTATCAATTGAATAATATTTATTTATGAATTGGCACTGTATAAATAAAATTTAACTGAATTCTAATTAAATACCACGTCATCACGATGGGGTCTAATCGCTAAATGACTTACATTTTCTTTGTTCACTTAGTGTCTTTCCATATTGAAATACACGCAGTTGAGTGTCATCTCTGCACTTCATTTTGTACTAATTTAGGCCTATACTACATATTTTGGGTGCTGCCTTTATTATGTGGTAGTAATGCTACATGTGGCATGAGAAGAACGTACACAAGTCAAGTAAAAGTACCTCAAATGTCAAAGTATTTTTAAGTACATCACTTAAGAAACATTTACTTAGTTAGGCCTTGTAATAATTGGCTTCTTTACTTTCACTGAATTTTCCAATACGTTCTACCTATTTTCCACAGAACTGCGAAAATTATTTCTTTGGGCTTGAACTTTGTTTCACTCCTACATACACCTCCATTGTGGTATAGTGTGTTCAGGTAGTCAGATGATTCATTCTCACTAACTCACCATCTATCAAACTGTGCAGTGTTCTTAAGCATGCTTTGATGACATTTGTTATGCTTTAATGTTGTTCTTCTTGATGAACTAGATTTTACATCCACTGGCACAATGGCATGTCTGAACAGGTCACACTTGTCACATACTATACAATAGTAATGTTCATTCCTACTCTCACCTGCACTCACACACACACACACACACACACACACACAGCAGCAGCAGCAGCAGCAGCAGTACAGCAGGGACCTTGAATCTATTTACCAACCAAGATGCACTATCACAGTACAGTGCTTCAGGAAACACTGTCCGTGGACTCCGGTCAAGGCCATCTCTCTCTCTCTCACACACACACACACACACACACAGCATGCCTGGAACCCCATTTCCTAGAGAACTCCCAGTGAGATAACAGGCTAGATAATATGACTTATTTAGAGAATTTTAGATGGAATTGACAAGAGGACACTATGATTTTTTACTATACTAAAATTTAGTAAAAGTCTGTCTGTTACACAGACTTAAACACCTAACTGTTTATGCAAATTTAATTTGATATGATCACCTTTTTTACACTAAGAAATATTTTAATGGAATTAATAACTACCAGAAGGTAGAAATAATTTAAGCTAACAAATGCTGAAAAGAATCCTCTTCCAAAAATACACACAACACATTGCCAATAGTTGCAATGACAAAAACTGAACTTTTTCCCCTGCAATGCACGTGTGACTTGGCTGAGTCTGACTTCAATGATGACATGATATCTTTCCCCTGAATCTGCCCTTGGGCCCACCCTAAGGGACAAAGAAGGTATAAAAACCTGCTACACGCTGCCTGTCATCGCACTAGGACTAGACTGCTCACCAACACATGCACACAGGTTGCTTACACAACTTGTAGTTACAGGCAGTGTCGCATTCATTGTCTCTGGGTTGAAAAACTCCAGGAACCTAGGGCAGCATTTTTAATACACATTATTCTCTCTAGGACTGTTGATTTTAATGAAGCAGGCAACAGTTAATGTGATTAGTGTGGAGCATTCATAACTGTTAGGGAGCCTCCTGCTGTGTCGGATCTTTCTCTCATCAACATCACCATGATATTAAGCATCGCTCTGATCTGGGCTGTAGTGGTGGGATTCTGCTGCCTTCTATGGCTTGCTGTAGGGATACGACACAGGTAAGACTGGACATAGGACATGCAGGGTCTTAGGCATTTCTTATGCTTAAACTCCTGTATTGTGCTTACACAGTGTGTCTAGAGCATTTAACATTAATATGTATCTCCAGAAGATACATATTCATCTAGTCTGATTTTTAGCTTACTGCACAGAGATCAACACCAACATTGGTATGCATGCAGTGTGTGCTAATCAAACAAAAGCTAATTATTGATAAGATAATTGAATTTATTTGGTATGTTGGTGATTCACAAACACTGTCACCAGTGTGCTGGCTAAGCTGCTGCTGTTGTCAAACCTTATCTTGTGTATTCAGTGGCCATGTGTATTCAGAATCGAGATGTAGCTGATTAGGTGCTTCTTTTTGTAATAATGATAATACTTTGTAGTAAGGTTGACAAAATAGGAAATATGTTTTTAAAGTGACAATATATGTTTTAAAGAATGATCTTACTTACAAGAGCATCATAATGACACTAAGGCTGGTATGTAACTAATTCTGTTTGTTTTGGTATAACTATAACAACACTGGTAACTGTTTGTTAATGTTTTGAAAATGTGGTTGCTAGGAGGGCCATGGTTCCACTTCAGGAAACTTGGGTTCATTGACAAGGTCTGAAAGAGTTTTAATGAATATGGGCATCATTGGCCTTCCTCAGTAAAAAAAAAAAAGGTACTACTAGTTCTACTACTAGAAGAAGATCGATAACAGCAAGGTCCTGGCTGGAATTGGACCATTGACGCTGCAATTACATGGTCACCAGCATAAAGCCCTAGGCGACAGGGCTCCCCAGTGGCCTGGGGGACCATGAACCTATCTGTGGTTTGTGTCCATAATTAATTAATGAATTAATTATAAATTTGTCAATGGAGAGGCTGTTCAGTGCAAACCATGTATTATCATATTGTGTGAATTTTAGGCTTTCATTACCCGAAGAACTCACATGTTATTTCTTGGATTCAGCCTATTCACTTACTTCACTATACTTGTTCAATAATGATACTTACACAAAGCTTAAAACAAGGCAGTTTTTCTGATTTCATGAAAATGGATATTTTGAAAATACATGGTCTCTTCATCAGACAAAGAAAAAAGTTGAGTTGGCTATAGGTGGAATCACTATTGCTGCATATGAGTAGGTAATAGTAAGAAGCAAATTGAGCACTGACTCATAAAAATGGATAAAAGGGGATTATTACTTTGAATTTAATAGGACCCTCATTACCCTCCGTTTTGGCTTTGTACTAAATATTGTCTGCTATGTCTTTCTTGTCAATGCCCATAGGCAACCTGGTGAGCCTGCAGTTGAGAATGGCTTCATCCCCTACCTGGGTTGTGCTCTGCAGTTCGGGCCAACCCTCTCCAGTTCCTCCGCAGCCGCCAGAAGAAGTACGGCCATATTTTCACGTGCAAAATCGCAGGCCAGTACATCCACTTTCTGTGCGACCCCTTCTCTTACCATTCAGTCATCAGACAGGGGAGACACCTGGATTGGAGGAAGTTCCACTTTGCTACATCTGTCAAGGTTTCATTTTTATTATTTATACCATCTTCATCAGGATATTTTCTTCCTCCACAGAGGACAGGACATTTTCATGCTACCAGTGAGTCCTTCAATGGTCCTAAACCTCTTCTTCCTTCCCTAACTAGGCATTCGGCCACGACAGCTTCGACCCTCGCCATGGCCACACCACAGAAAACCTCCACCAAACCTTTCTGAAGACCTTGCAGGGTGAGGCTCTGCCCTCTCTAATAGAGACTATGATGAGCCACCTCCAGGACGTCATGTTGAGGTCGGACACACTCAGCCCCAGCAAGGACCACTGGAGGTGGATGGCATCTTTGCTTTTTGCTACAAGGTCAGTAGACGTAGGCCTACTTTTAATTATTGTCTAACAAAGTCAGTTGTCATGGCTGTAACTCAATAAAACAGCATAAAAAGTACCCAAGAGGAATTAGACATACACATTGCAGTAACATTTGGACACTGTGTACTGAGTGTGATACAACTAATTGGTTTCCTTCTGACCTGCTTCCTTCAGGTGATGTTTGAGTCTGGCTACCTGACTCTGTTTGGTAAAGAGCTAGGTGAAGACAAGTGTCAGGCTCGACAGGCGGCTCAGAAAGCCTTGGTGCTAAATGCTTTGGAGAACTTCAAAGAGTTTGACAAGATCTTCCCGGCGTTGGTGGCTGGCCTGCCCATTCATGTCTTTAAGAGTGCCTACAGTGCCAGAGAGTTAGTGTGCTTTTCCTAGGACTGTCGGAGCAGGAAATGAAAAAATAAACTGCCTTGACCTGATGCCACAATGCCTCTATACTGCCATTTTCAGGTTTTCACAGTAAGCCTTACAAAGAAAAACTCATGTATGAATGTATTTTCGTACTTATTCTTTTCAACTGTCCAGAACCTAGCAAAGACCATGCACGCTGAAAACTTGTCCAAGAGGGAGAATGTGTCTGATCTGATCTCTATGAGGATGATCCTGAATGATTCCTTATCTACCTTCAATGACGTGAGCAAGGCGAGGACCCACGTTGCTCTGCTCTGGGCTTCACAGGCTAACACCTTACCTGCTACTTTCTGGAGTCTCTTTTATATGATCAGGTATGCTGATAGTTATCTTTTTCTTTACTATGTGGGCTCTCAGGAAATGAAACAGAAGGCAGCAACAAATGATGGCTAAACTCACTGGTTAGTGGCAGTTGAGGTCTGAGGTCTTTGCTCAAATGTATATTTATGGTTAGTTTTGGTATTCTAGGGCCCTATGATTTCAGCGATGCGGTAAAAGTACGGAATCACAGAATTTAACAAAAAAAAGTGGTATCTGCTGTTAAACGCAAAATGTTGCAGAATCTATCAAAATGTGGTTGCAATATATAAAAATTAGGGTTTTCCCTTTCATTATAAGACTATTTTTCACAGCACTTAAACCAAACAAACTATAAAAAAAAGGCACTAGAAAAACTATACTGCTAAGTTTTGTTTGCATTTACGCGTCATTTACGAGCACCCTGCTTCTCTCCTCTCTCATCGAGAGCAGGCACACACACACACACACACAGACGGCGTTATATTGAAGCAAGGTCAGCATGCTAGCTAAATCTCATCACTTAAATTGCAAAGTGCAACAACATCGGCAGATGCATGACACAAGCTACTTGAAGACTTCGTGGCTGTTTGGGCAGAGTCAGATGTTCCGTTCTGTCGAGCAGCATGGACTTGGCTTAATCCAGAAGAAGAAATGATCAGTTATCAAGTAATAGGCCTAACCTATTTAATAGGGGACAATTCACAGTAGGCTACAAGTATTGTGAACTGTCCCCATGAATAATTTCACATACATTTGAACATTTCTATGCACATTTGGTTTGATAATTCAAATGATAATTTGATATTGGTTACATTTTTTAATATTTTCTTATTGAGTTGTTGAAATTGTATTTACCACCACATGATCACCCCTCTTTCTGATGATCAAATGTGCTTGAACGTAAAACGTGGAATTTGGGAAAAATTAAAACCGATTTCATAGGGCCCTAGTATTCTTTACCGTGAATTGATCACTTAAACAATCTGGGACTAGGATCATAAATCAAACTTTGATTATGGCATAGATCCAAAAAACAGTCAGGTGTCAGTTTAAGTTCATCAGTTGCACAAATCTTTCTAGCTCTTGACCATGCTTAGCAAGACTAACTTAGTCTTAGAGTAAATCACGGCTTTACAAACTAAAGACAGATGGAATGTCCAAAGCTGTGTTGAACTTGTTTGATAAAAGGATAAACAAATCAGAAATTGGAATAGAAATTAAACCAATAGTCCCAAACAACTTTGGTTTTGCTTTCACTGTTAGATCTATGTTACCTGCCCCTATTACACACCTACATGCTTCTTCCTCTCCATTCATGACCAAATGTATCTGGTGTGGTACATGGCTGGCTCCAGTTGGTGATTTGCTTATTTGAACAGGTGGGATGCCCCAATGAGAGCACCCCTGCACACGTAGGGCAAGTTGGAAAGTTTTTATCTGTTTGATTTCCTCAGTGCTGATTTAAAACTCCACATGCAGAGGCGATTCCATAACTTTATGCACAGTTGTATGTATTTTATTGTAGCCTATAGTTCTGTCCAGATTAATCTCAACACTGTTTTTCTGCTTGTCGTGTTGCTTGTGGTAATGATCATCATGTTAGAAACTGAATTAAAATGCGTTCTTTAGCTTGGCAAACAGTAGCCTGCTGTTATTCTTTGCTAAAACAAAAGGAAATTAATTGAAGACTGCAATTACTCTGGATCTATATTTCTGTCTGTTATATTTAGTACAGCCAATGACAATGCTTTTAAGTTATTGCAGCTAACAGCAGATAATAGAGATATAACAGTAAAAGTGAAAAACAAGTTCTATTTCAATTGCCAATTTGAAGATGAAAACAGGAAAAAGAATGTGGATTTCTGTTTTTTAAATTCACACAAACTAAATAATGCATTGTATATT